>NC_044199.1:21869301-22131801 GCF_900880675.1 Sparus aurata
AATGAGTGTGTATGGCGGAATGTTCGTGCAGCACAGTGGAGAGGGCCAACTGACAGAGTGAGCAAGATTCAAAAATTCGCTCCGAGATTTTCTCTTTCCGTGATGATCCTGGCCACAAAATAGGCTCAAAAACAGTGATACTTTCCAGAGTTGTAGCCACACTTGTCTTCTTTCTCCCAATGTGTCCACTTTATCGGTAGGATTTACGGTTTTTGAATTAGCGACCGCTAACCGACAAGAGTAGCTCTGAAATGCTCCATTTACTCCAATGTAAATCGGGAGAAGGATTTCCAAAACTGCACTCTTTTTTAACTCGCTGCCATTTCCACATTTCTGAAGCTAGGACCACAAAACTTAATGAGTGTGTTCTTTAAGGCCTTTCTGGCTCGATCGTGAAAAAAAATTGTCGATATCATGATGATTTTGACCAAATAGCACTAGTTTGACGTCCTAGATGTGAGGCAGAAATTGCTCTCAAATCAGCTCCCTCACAGGCCGTTGCTACGGCCCTTGCCAACGGTCACCTAGCAACCAAAAACAGCTGGGCCAAGAGAGAGAGTGACAGACAGACACTAGACACACATCAGACAGACAGACAGACAGACACACAGGAGACACACATCAGACAGACAGACAGACAGGAGACACACATCAGACGGACAGACAGACAGAGCGACATGTAGACACACACACACAGAGCTGCTTAAGCGTGCTCTCACATGCACACAGACGCACACACACAGTATATTTCCCAGCATTTACACTACATTAAACGATCATTTTTTCACTCATTCAATGTGCGGCTTGATCGGACTCTGTATGCTATAATTCAGTTTTCTAGAATATTAATCTTTCGCGTCGTAAGACGCGAACAGCTGCGAGACACTTCCCATAAGGAATGAATGGGATGAGGTCAAAAAACTCGCAAATCTGCGATGTTTTTCAAACATCTCCTGCTCTGGCATACATTCAGCTAGAAACACCATTCCAGCTTTAAAATGTAGGCACAGGTCTTGAGTATTTTTGTTGTATTTGAACTTTTTTCCTATGATGTGTAGTTTTTGAACTGTGATCCTTGAACGATGGTGAGTGATTTTGGAGAAATTCTGGGTTTTCAATGATTGTGTATGGGGGGAATGTTCGTGCAGCAGAGTGGAGAGGGCCAACTGACTCCCTCACAGTCCGTTGCCACGGCCCCTGCCAACTGAAATCGAAATCAGCTGGGTAAAGAGAGAGAGTGACAGACAGACAGACAGACAGACAGGAGACATACATCAGACAGACAGACAGACAGACAGGAGACACACATCGGACAGACAGACAGACAGATAGACAGGAGACACACATGAGACAGACAGACAGACAGAGAGACATGTACACACACACACACACACACACACACACACACACACACAGCAATGCTTAAGCGTGCACTCACATGCCCACAAACGCACACACAGTATATTTCCCAACATTTAAACTACATTTAATGATTATTTTTTTGTCCATTCAATGTGCGGCTCGATCGGACTCGGGTTGCTATTATTCAGCTTTACGAAATGTTAATTTTTCATGACATAAGTCGCGAAAACTGCGATAAAGTTTCCCATAAGGAATGAATGGGGGGAGGCCAAAAAAGTCGCAAATCTGCAACGTTTTTCAACATCTCTGCTCTGGCATACGTTCACGTAGAAACACCATTTCAGCTTAAAATGTAGGCACAAGTACTGAGTATTTAAATTGTATTTGAACTTTTTTTCCTATGATGTGTAGTTTTTTGAACTGTGATCCTTGAATGACGGTGAGTGATTTTGGAAAAAATTCTGGTTTTCAATGATTGTGTATGGCGGAATGTTCGTGCAGCAGAGTGGAGAGGGCCCCAACTGACAGAGTGAGAGAACTTCAAAAATTTGCTCAGACATTTTCTCTTTCCGTGATGATCCTGGCCACAAAGTAGGCTCAAAAACAGTGATATTTTCCAGAGTTTTAGCCACACGTGTCTTCTTTCTCCCAATGTGTCTACTTTATCGGTAGGATTTATGGTTTGGATTGATCTGCCTCTAACCGACAAGAGTAGCTCTCAACTGCTCCATTCACTCCAATGTAAATCGGGAAGAGGATTTGCAAAACTGCTGCCTTTTTTAACTCGCTCCTATTACCACATTTCTGAAACTAGGACCACAAAACTTAATGTGTGTGTTCCTTAAGGCCTTTCCCGCTTGATGGTAAGGAAACTTTGCTGATGCCATGTTTGCTTTTTCTTCACGGGGCAAAGCGCACAGCCCACTCTCGCGATTTCCCGGCGGGGAATTGTCTAGTTAATCTTATTCTTCTTCCGTACGTTTTTTGGCACTTTTCAACTCCTTCAAACTTTGCCCGATTGAAACCATTCAAACATCAAAATGTTCAGCTTTTTTAGGACATGATGGCTATTACTTTTGGCTTTTCTAACTATTATACTTTTGGAAATATTCAGCTTTTTCTGCAAAATTTTCCCCATTCATCCTTATGAGGATTTTTTAAAATTTCATTCTGCTATAACTTCAGCATACGTTCAGCTATTGTAACCATTCAACTTTTAGAATGTTCAGGTTTTTCAACCCTTTCAACCCTATGCTTTTCAACTTTTTAACTTTTCAACTTTTGCAGAAATTCAGCTTTTTCCCAAAAAATTTTAACATTGAATCAAATGGGAAAAGCTTCAAATCCTCTTCAAAACTCATCGACTTTCAACCTCTACTTGTTCCTCATACGTTGAGCGAGAGACACCATTCGAACTTTAAAACAGTCTCAAGACCTTGAACTATTGTCGGTGTATTCAGTTTTTAAAAATTTAATACGGTTTTGAAAATATCGCAGTTTTAGTTTTAAGGATTTTTAGCCCCTCTTCTGATTTTATAATGGGTGTGTATTGCGTCGGTTAGAGTGGGTGACATCATCGCTAGAGTGGGGAGCCGTTCGAAGAATGGGAGCCAAAACTGTCTTCAGCTTGATTTTGATCCCACACCTTTTACTTGACATACACAATATATGGATAGAAATGTAGGAAAACATGTTGGGTGTCAGCTGGTTGCCTCATTTCAGATGTGGGACTTACAGTTTTGGATTTAGAAGCCCGGGAGCGACACGAACCCAAAACCTTGGTCCATATGCCGCAATGTTAATTTTGAGCCCAGATTTCTGGCCGAGAGCAGACGGTACCTGATTTGTCTCTCGCTGATGTGCCCTCATTTCTCACTCGACTGAAATGAAAATAACATCAACGTGTTCAGCAAGGTCTCCTGTCACTCAACATACACATTATATGGCGATTACCATTACGGTTTTTTCAGAAATCGCAGGGGTTTGGGAGGGCTTCGCCTATTCATCCTTATGGGGAGATGTTGATCTTTGTCTCTGTATTTCTCCAGCGTGTGTATCTGAAGAATGAGTTTGTATTGCGGGAGCCAGCGTGTGTGACATCATCGCTACAGTGTAGAGAAGCTGGAAAATCTGGACAAAGAATTCTCTTCAGCTGGATTTGGATCTTATATCTTTAACTTCACATAGACAATGTATACATACAAAATGTAGGAAATCTTGTTGTCTTGCTTCATGTTTGCTCCTCCTATACGTATGTACAGCCATTTTACCCTCTTCCAGCACTCTTACTCTGCATCTTTCTACCTTTTCATCCTTGTGTCAACTATATGAGCTTTTTCACCCTTTGACTTTTTCACATTTTCGTACTTTTTCAACTCTTTAACCTCTTCCAGCCCTCTTACTCTACAGCTTTTCATATGTTTGTTCACCTATTTAACCTCCTCCAGCCCTCTTACTCTACTGCTTATCATCCTTTTTAGCCTTTTTTGACCATTTTAACCTCTTCCAGCCCTCTTTCTCTACAGCTTTTCACATGTTGTCACCTTTTTAACCTCTTCCAGACCTTCGTACTTACAACTTTTCATTTTTTTTCACCTTCTTAACCTCTTCCATCCCTTCTTACTCTACAACTTTTCAGATTTTTTCACCTTTTAACCTCTTCCAGCCCTCTTACTCTACAGCTGTTCATATGTTTTCACGTTTTTAACCTCTGCCAGCCCTCTTACTCTACTGCTTGTCATCCTTTTTAGCCTTCTTTCACCGTTTAAACCTCTTCCAGCCCTCTTACTCCACAGCTTTTCATATTTTTTCACCTTTTTTATGCTTTTTCGGCCCTCTTACTTCATCCTTTTAAACCTTTTTGAGCTTTTTCGGCCCTCTTACTCTACATCTTCTCATCCTTTTTTCACCATTTTAACCTCTTCCAGCCCTCTGACAGTACAGCTTTTCATTTTTTTCTCACCTTTTGAAGCTCTTTCAGCCTTTAACTTTTCACCCCTTGGCTGTTTTTCAACATTTTAGCCTGTTCCAGCCCTCTTACTCTACAACTGTTCATGTTTTTTCACCTTTTTAACCTCTTCCAGCCCTCTTACTCCACAGCTTTTCGTATTTTTTCACCTTTTTAACCTCCTCCAGCCCTCTTACCCCACAGCTTTTCATCCCTTTCATTCCTTTTTCACCTATTTAAGCTCTTTCATCCTATAACTTTTCACCTTTTTAGACTTCTTTCACCATTTTAACATCTTCCTACCCTCTTAATCTACAGCTTTTCGCCTTTCTTTCAACATTCTTAGAGTTTTATGCATTTTCGGCAGGTCGTTCAGCAGATCTCGCTTCAGCCTGCAGCATTCACACTGTATTTTCGCAGGAAATACAAATTTTTCTAGTTAATATTATTCCAGCTTCCGTACGTTTTTTGTCCGCTTTCTTCTCCTACAAATCTTGAGCTATTGAAACCATTCAAGTATCAAAATGTTCAGCTTTTTAAGGACATTCCTGCTTGTATTTTTCTCTTTTCTACCTTTTCTACTTTTGGAAATATTCAGCTTTTTCTGCAAAATTTTGCCCATTCATCCTTATGGGGATTTTTTCAAATTTCATTCTGCTATAACTTCAGCATACGTTCAGCTATTCAAACCATTCAGACATTCAAATGCCCAGCTCGTTCAGCTCTTTCAACTTTTCAACTTTTTCAATAATTCAGCTTTTTCCAAATAGATTTTTTAACATTGAATCAAATAGGAAAAGCTTCAAATCCTCTTCAAAACTCATCGACTTTCAACCTCATCTTGTTCCTCATACGTTGAGCGAGAGACACCATTCAAACTTTAAAACAGTCTCAAGACCTTGAACTATTAACGATGTATTCAGTTTTTAAAAATATAGTACGGTTTTGAAAATATCGCAGTTTTAGTTTTAGGAACATTTAGCTCTTCTTCTGATTTTATAATGGGTGTGTATTGCATCAGCTAGAGTGCGTGACATCATCGCCAGAGTGAAAGGCCGCTCAAAAAATGGGAGCCAAAATTGTCTTCAGCTTGATTTTGATCCCACACCTTTAACTGGACATACACAATATATGGATAGAAATGTAGGAAAACTTGTTGGGTGTCAGCTGGTTGCCTCATTTCAGATGTGGGACTTACAGTTTTGGATTTAGAAGCCCGGGAGCGACACGAACTCAAAACCGTGGTCCATAAGCCGCAATGTTAATTTTGAGCCCAGATTTCTGGCCGAGAGCAGGCGGTACCTGATTTGTCTCTCGCTGATGTGCCCTCATTTCTCACTCGACTGAAATGAAAATAACATCAACGTGTTCAGCAAGGTCTCCTGTCACTCAACATACACATTATTCGGCGATTACCATTACGTTTTTTTCAGAAATCGCAGGAGTTTGGGAGGGCTTCTCCTATTCATCCTTATGTGGACAGTTTGATCTGTCTCTCTGTGTTTCTCAGCGTTTGTATCTGAAGAATGAGTGTGTATTGCGTGAGCCAGAGTGCGTGACATCATCGCTACAGTGTAGATCAGCTGGAAAATCTGGAGAAAGAATTCTCTTCAGCTGGATTTGGATCTCATATCTTTTACTTCACATAGACAATGTATACATACAAAATGTAGGAAATCTTGTTGGCTTGCTTCATGGTTGCTCGTCCTTAAACGTATGTGCAGCCATTTTAAGCTCTTCCAGCACTCTTACTCTACATCTTTTTACCTTTTCATCCTTGTTTCACCTATTTGAGCTCTTTCACCCTTTGACTTTTTTACATTTTCATCCTTTTTTCAACTCTTTAACCTCTTCCAGCCCTCTTACTCTACAACTGTTCATACTTTTTTCACCTTTTTAAGCTCTTCCAGCCCTCGTACTCTACAACTGTTCTTATTTTTTCACCTTTTTAACCTCTTCCAGCCCTCGTACTCTACAACTGTTCATATTTTTTCACCTTATTAACCTCTTCCAGCCCTCTTACTCTACTGCTTGTCATCCTTTTTAGCCTTTTTTCACCGTTTTAACCTCTTCCAGCCCTCTTACTCTACAGCTTCTTATCCTTCTTCACCTTTTTTATGCCTTTTCGGCCCTCTTCCTTCATCCTTTTACACATTATTAAGCTTTTTCGGCCCTCATATTCTACATCTTCTCATCCATTTTTCACCATTTTAACCTCTTTCAGCCCTCTTACTGTACAGCTTTTCATCCTTTTCTCACCTTTTGAAGCTCTTTCAGCCTTTATCTTTTCACCTTTTAGCCTTTTTTCACCATTTTATCCTGTTCCAACCCTCTTACTCTACAACTGTTCATATTTTTTCACCTTTTTAACATCTTCCAGCCCTCTTACTCTACAGCTTTTCGTATGTTTTCACCTTTTTAACGTCTTCCAGCCCTCTTACTCTACAGCTTTTCATATGTTTTCACGTTTTTAACCTCTTCCAGCCCTCTTACTCTACAGCGTTTCACATTTCATCACCATTTTAACCTTTTCCAGCCCTCTTACTCTACAGCTTTGCATATGTTTTCACCATTTTAACATCTTCCTGCCCTCTTACCCAACAGCTTTTCTTTCATTTCATTTTTTTTCATCATAATGTAATATTTTTACTTATGTCATAGGCTACTTAGGGAATTTAGGGAATGCTCTCACACAGCCATCATGAACTCACCCTGCATGGGCTTGGAATGAAGATTCATGTTGTAAAGAAATATTTTAAATTTTTTGTTTTAAGAGAGGAGTTATCCAAGTCAGAGTCCTGCACGGGTGAAAAATAATGTACTGTGTCGGACACAGATGCGATCGGGTCGGACGCCTGAAGAGGCGGGTCAGGTTTTACGATTGCCATTTTCAAGGCGTCACTTATCATCAGTCACTATTAGCGACACAAATGATAAGCATTTATATTTCATATGAGCTCATTAATGCCTGCTTGCGCCCTCCCAGAACTCCCATTCCCCACGCTGGATTTGCAAAATAAGACCCGTGCAGGACTCTGCTCTAAGTGACCATTTTAATCCTCTAGCTAATTATCAAGCTAAATATCCAACATTCTAGTTAACGTCAAATACTGCGGTGGAAGACGACGGTAAAATATTTCCTTTCTCTAACACTAGATTTATTTATGCCTGAATTTTTAAGGTGTGGCGCCTTTATTTTGCCGTGGCGGTGCGCCACAGTCAATTACATGTAGAGGAAACCCTGCACTCACATTTCTTTTTTTGGGTGTTTATCCCTGACGAGAGGCTACCGAATAATACAGATCTTCGCGTCTCGACTTCATTTAACCTGTTCACACCCACCCATTTTCAGTAATTTCGCCTATTTAGCATACCCAAATGGAAAAGCTGATAACACAAGAACTACAAGTCCGAGATGGATGTATGATACGCCATTTGAAAGCTGACAACCTCTAGTTTCTGTGAATGTTATTTAGCATGTACCATACACACAACCAAAATGACATCAGTTCAAACATGGCTCTAAAACATTTTTTTTGTCTTCGAAAATAATAGGTCATATTTGAATAACAATAACTAGGATGTGCTTTATGTAAGGCATATGGCAATATAGCACATACCTGCCTCATCTTGTCAACTACACCTGGGTGAAATTTTAGACTTCTAGGCCTACCCTTATGGGAGTTATGGAGGTTTTAGTTTGTGGTGTCACTGGCGTCCCAAACCTCTCCAAAACGTCTCCAAATGGCCAAATTGTGCCAAATGCTTTTACTCACTTCTGTGACACTGGAAACATTACTGAAGCATTTTGGTGACTATAAAACCTTTCTCCATGATTCAAAACATAATTTATTCACACATTCATTTGATGGGTGGTTGGAGGGGTTTCCACACGCTTCTAGGTGGCCATATTGAGATATTGTCATGTGACAAGACACTACAGAATAGTTACCATTATACAAAAATGACAGACTATACTGAACTGAATTTCAAACAAGGATTGTATTATCTATCAATACACTATTACTGTATGTATAACTGTGCCAATATCAACAAAATATGAACAATGAATGATCTATATACACAAAACTGGGTGGGGGGGTGCGAACGCTCGTCAACGTCAGTCCCGGGGGGAAGACACGGACGGACAGACAGACGGTCATCAACTCCGTCAGCCGGGGGACGGACGGACGCTCATCGCCGTCAGCCGGGAGCTCCTAGCCGTCAACCGGGGGACGGACGGACGGACGGACGCTCGTCACCGTCACGCGCAGAGTATAGCGGCGCTGACCTAGTGGTATAGCGGCGCAGCGCCGCTGTTCCACCGTCTGGGGAGAACCCTGCAAAAGAAGTGGAAAATGTATAAAAAACTAAATAATCTACAAAAATGAAGTATATACAACTGTACATGGGCATAACTGACGTAAGTGGACATTGTGGGCCATTCTACATCCCATGTTTTGTGTGCCACTCATTGTAACAGTCCCTTGTGGCAACAAAACACAAGGGAACACCACATGTAGAACAGCCAACCGGTGTTTTTTTGTGGCAGAGCGTGCAAAGGCGTCTGCCGACACTGCCTGCATCCCGCTTAGCCACATTTTGCCCCTCTTTGGGGGTGCAGTGTAACTTGAGGTGGATGGCTGGGACGTTGACGCAGGTCCTTGGTCTGCAAGCTCCTCAATAAGGGCCTGGCGGAACTCTTTCTGCGTCATGGACTGCCCCCTCTGACACTGCTGGTACAGGATGTGAGCGTTCACAACCGCAATGTCCAAAAAGTGATAGAACAATGTCTTGTACCATTTCATTGTCTTGTGTGTGGCGCTGTAGTACCCAATGAGTGCATCCGACAGGTCAACCCCCCCCATGTGCTGGTTATAGTCCTTGACTGGTGCTGGAATGGGGACATCGATCGCCGCCCACTGTCCAGCTGACTTCACTCTCCTTCGGGTTGTATCACCAGTGAATGCCTTGTGAATGGTGGAACACAGGACAACCTCTCTAGTGTCCATCCATTTCACAAAAAGGAGTTCGCTGTCCCTGATCCACTTGATTGTCCCCCGAGGAGTGCCCCTGGTGAAGTCATTGATGGTGGTCTTGGGGAAACCAACCCGGTTTGTGCGGATGGTACCACAAGCCCCTGTCTTCTTCTTTAGCAGGTCCAGAAAAAGTTGGGAGCTTGTGTAAAAGTTATCAACATAAAGCTGATAACCTGTACCAAGGGAATCGAAGTCCATGAGGTACATGACAGAGTCATAGCTCAGTCCCTTTCCAGCGCTAGGTGACTTCCCCTCATAAACAAAAAAATTCCACGTGTAGCCAGTGCCAGAATCTGCCAAAACAAACAGTTTGTATCCCCACTTAGTGGGCTTGTTCCTGATGTACTGCTTTATGGAGATTCTGGCCTTTGATGCAACCATCCTTTCATCAATTGCGATGTGTTGCTCTGGCTGGAAGTGGGCTTTGCAGGCTTTGACAATCTGGCTGTAAAGGGACTTGATCTTGCCCAGGCGGTCATAAGCTGGTGTCCCCCTCTTAGCTGTATTCTCCTCATCTGCTGTGATGTCACTCATGTGGAGAGCACGAGAAATCCTGAGGAATTTATTTCGGGACATCACAGAGGGGGGGAATGGAAGGCTATAGAGGCGGGACCCTTTCCAGTAATCCACCAGCGTAGGGCACTTGACCATCCCCATGTATATTACCATGGCAAGGTAAGAAAAAATGTCATCTACGCCAATGTTATGCCAGACCTCTTTTTTCCCTTCATGCCTCTTTGCTCCATAGGCATTAGTGTTTGCCATCAAAGTCCCAAGCACTGCGTCGGTGAAAAACAGTCTGAAAAACTGCAGTGGACTGGTTGCCACTCTGGTCTCCTGCTGTGGTCCGGGCTGTCTCACCGGCATGAAGGCAACTTGAGCAGGCTCAACGTCGTCATCCCCCACATCATGCCACTGTTGTTCCTCCGTGTGGGAGCTAGGTGCTCTGGAGGATCCTCCTCTTCTGCCCCTCCCCCGGGCACGTCTGGCAGCACGGGAACGTCCAGCAGTTGGTGTAGAAGCTGCAGCGTCCCCTGAGCCAGAGGGGGCAGTGAAAGATGCAGCGGGGGAGGTAGCACTGGTGGATGCAGAGGAGGATCGTTGCCGCTTCTGCCGACCACCTTCAGCAGGAGATGGGGTTTGGCGTCTGAGTGTCCTACTTTGAGGCTCCCAATCCACGTCACTGTCAGACTGTGACCTACAAAACACAATGCAATGCACAAATGTTACCAAATATAATGAACAAATATATAAATGCATTTCAATGGGGTGTTATTTACATAGGAAACAAATGAACACGGATATGATATTATATATTACACAAAAACATCAGGGAAATAACTGTACATAAACAGAATAATTGAATTGGGGGAATATTCCCAGTGTCTGGTCAGTGAAAAAGATCTAGTTCAATTTGTTTACAAGCTTGATAAAAAAAAATCTAAATAAAAGGGAATTAGAGGCTCAAAATGAATTACATTATAGAATAGGATTACAAGGATTACATAACTTTAGTTGAGTAGTTGAGTAGTAAGCTAGCTAGCTAGGCTTAGCAAGGCTAATTAGGCCCTGGGGCGCTAACCATTTAGCATCATTTATGACATGCTAATGTATACTGTACTGTTCACTGTAATCATAAAAAAAACCCCCACCCACTAACTTTCATTCAAATTTCACTCATGGCTAAATAAATAAATAAAACATGATCAAAGATAACGTTACTCACCGATCTAAGATGTCGTCAAGTCCCTGAGCGAACATCTCCTCTCTCTCAGAGTCATACTCACTGTCTTGACTCTCATCAGATGATGCTATAGTCCATTCCTGGTCATCTTCTCGGATATATTTGGATTTCTTCCTGGCTTTCGCCATTGTAAACTATGAAAATGCCTACGAAGAAATGTAAATGTTTGCTGCGTCTCTTCACCATGCGTCTGCTGCGTAAAGTCCGCCCACAAGTCGCCAGACGCACGGAAACCCCTCGGCTCATAAATACCTGACCTGGGCACGCCTGCCCTCATTAGAAAGGTGAAATAATTGGCTAGAAGCCTGAGTGATTGACATGTCGATAGCCAATACGCTATTCCTATACTAAGGCAGCGAAAAACAGTAAACAAAGTCTATTGGTCCTTCAAACAGGCAGCGCTCGATCTACTTCAGGGGCTCTGCTGGGGTGAAAACTGAACAGAAAAAGATGGGGACACTTTTATTTTGTAGCCAGCAAAGTGATGAAAACAAGCATACCCAACATCACCATACAGGAACTAGAAAACATTTCGGTGCGGCCGGTAAAGTATGGACTTTATTTGCCGGACAAAGTTGGCAGACGGTAAACAAATGGACTTTACAGGACGATATTCACAAGCTGGAATAATTTTATGAAAAACCATTTTGATGCTTTTGATCAGTGGATTCTTACGGACAACTGGAATATAGATAATTGAGGAATGGACACATATTACGGCTTTATGGCCGCTTCAAAGGTAGGGAGTCGCTGTGTGTTTCTTGTGTCTCACGTTTACCATGCTGGTGAATATCAATGATTTATGGTTTGGTGCTCATGATTTCTGCAAAATCAACTGGATGAATGAATTGCGGAGATTCTCCCCTTTCTAACGACGTATAGTATGTCCATATTGATGAAAGTTGAAGCGGGATACGTCACTGCGCAGTGTAGACATACAGTCATTTATCTGAAATCGCCCGTCGGCGGGCGGGTGGGTGCGGAGAGGTTAATCGAGTTTCGAGCTCAGACTCGGTGAAGTTGCACTTCTTCCCTTTACTCCTGGTGTGAATCTGATGGTGCAGAGAGGGGAATCCCCGGTGCAGGCCCTATTTAAATTATTAAATTATCACAGGAACCTATGGGTAAAAAAAAGCACAGAAAAAGGCTCTAATTCCTTAAGAAACTTATGGAGCATTCAAACCAAACGAAAAGAAAATATTCACCTTTTTTTACAAGCCTGCACTCAGCTCTGTGAATTACAGTGTCTGGATAACTGCAGCTTCCAGTTGACCAGTGCCATGGATCTGTGGAGTGTCTGTCTGTCTGTCTCCGGTGAGTGGCAGTTTCTTGATAGGTGTCTAAAATCAATAAATAGTCACTTAATCTGTTGTACCACATCATTATGAACCCAAAACAAAGCAATTTTGCTGTAATCTGACTGCAATAAATGGAGCAAAAGGATGCCAAAAAAACATAATTATCCCATCTTGTAAAAAGCTTAAATTCATGCTTCATAAGATCTGCCAGCAAAGTAAGGAGCAAAAAACTTTAACAATGTTGGCAGTGTCCGGACATCAGCGACATTAACACCATGACATCAGTGGGAATGTCAATGACAAAGCATCACGCAAAATCCTCGCTTAAGTACAGTATTTTTGAATTCATGCAACTGCACTTCATTCTTGTCACCCGGAGCAATTAAATGCAAATTTGCCTTTAATCTCGTCTTTTCATTTACTTTGTATATAATCTAGACGTGCTAATAATACGCCTTGCGTTTGGTCTGAATGCACCACTACAAAGAAACCACTAAATTCCAGAGCCAGATTCTGGTGAACTTTTACAAAGGAGAAATAAAAGCATCCTGACCGGAAACATCACAGCTTGGCATGGTTCATCACAGCCCAGGACAGGAAGGTTTTCAGTGCGTGAAGATCATTGGCATCCATCTACCGAGCATTAGTGAAGTGAGATGGCCGAACAGAGCCCAAATGATACTAAAAGACAACACCACTGATGCCATCTGGCATAAGATAGAGAAGTACCTGCAGCCATACCACGAGACAATATAGCAGCTTCATTTCCCAGGCTGCTCAATTTATCCTCACACTGCATTCTTTTTCTGTAAAAGCAGCGTAAAAGGACTCTTATTTCATTTTGAAACCATTGTGTTTTAAAATCAAAAATAAATGTGTCTTGTACCTTTTTGTTTTAATGATATTACTGAACTGAATGTAACATTTGTTACAGACCCTAGTTAGAATGATGAGTGTGCTAGAATGTGGCAACACACCAATAAAGTGGAACAACAGTAGCATTAGAAACATCATTACATAAACGTATGTCAGTACAAATGTTTGTCAGTACTAATATTTTTTGGGGTTGTTGGTTGGAGGAGGCCATTGGCCAGAGTGAAAATATAGACCTGTAGGTCTGTGCATCAGGGCATGTTACTTTGAGCATGCTTGACTTAGAATGAGACCAACTAGTTTAGTAATCCACTACTAATCCCATTTGTCTATACAGTCAAACCATGTGCATCATACCTGTAGTTTTTCTGCAGTAAGCTTAAAGAATTGTTTACAAGGGACATAAATGAACGTTACCAAATATATTTCAGGTTTGTTATTGTTCAAGTTCTCTATGGCTTTAAAAATAGCCCCATCATAACAGAAGTGGCTACTCCCCCACTTTGCTGAGGTCATCCAGTAGTACCAGGATGCGGATAAGTGAAGGGGATTAAAAGAGTCCTCTGAGACTGATGACCCCTCCATGAGGTCATCAGCACACTGCTGTTATATCCCCTTTTCTGTAACCACAATCAGCCCTCTGAAGATTAGGCAAATGTCTTGTCAAATAATGACATGGCAGATGGTTCTGGCCAAATGAATTAACAGTGTCCACAGGGACTATTCAGATATATAAACAACTAATGAATATGTTTAATATGCAGTGTTTAGGGTGTTTGTTAGATTTGTAAGGTAAAAGAGGATAACCATGTATGATTCGTTCATTTGAAAGTTAGTTGAGATTTTTTTGCATCACATTCATAAACAAATAATGAAGTAACAAATAATTTTTATTTTACATATATATATAAATACATATACATATATATATATATATATATATATATATATATACATATACATAGAATATACATACATGTGTATTATATATATATATATATATATATATTATATATGTATATGTATTTATTTATATATATATATAATAGATATATACTATAGATATATATATTATTATATATATATATATATATATAGTAAATAATATAACATATATATATATAATATATATATATATATATATATATATGATATATGTATTCTATATATATGTGTATATATATGTATATGTTAGTATGATATGTATAGTATATATTATGTAATGTATATGTATATGTATATATGTATATGTATATATATGTGTGTGTGTGTATATATATATATATATATATATATATATATACACACACACACACACACACACACACAATAATATATATTACATACTTGTGTATTTGTATATATATACAAACAAGCATCCTTATATAAGAATAAGGTCCCCTGAACACTGTGTAAATTTATAAAGGTGGTTACTTAAATGGGTCCTGCGAAGTAAAATAGTATGATTTTTCCATTTTGATTACATTTTCTTTCCAAAAATGACCTGCCACACCTTAAACCTCTAATGTATCAATACATGTATGTCTATTACGCTTATCCACAATGCATCCACAAGGCTATAAAATTTGCATTACCTGACATACTGAATCTATTAGTTGTATCTGTACCTTCAGGTCAAAGTATTTGTGTTGCTTTGAAGAGTTACTTATGCACCTGTTTGTTGTTCCCAGCAGAGGGAGCAGAGCAGCTCCGAACCCAGTGGGATGGAGCAGGGAGAGAGCATTACTAAGACCTTTGTGGTGAGTTATCTCTGGAAGCCATTATTTTTTTTCTGTGTGTATGGTATGTGCAAGTTTTGCCTTAAATTTTTGGAGTCACACCAAGCACCCCTTTGTGATGTTGTTACCAGAATCCATTCTGGTGCATTTTATTCTGTGATGTAATGTTTTGATTTGGTGTCATTACCACTCATGGCATGGTAAAACACTGCAATGAAACATAGCCCAGTACATCTTTTCTAAAAAATGTAACACTCAGTTGCGCAGGAAGCAATTTGTTGTTCCACAATACTAACAACAATGAGCTCACAAAATGAAATGAGAGGTGGTACAACCAAGGAAGGGAAATGTGATTCAAGGGAAATGTGATTCAAGAACTGATCACCTACTGCTCCCATGTGATGGGACTACGGTTTGATTACAGTTTGATAATCTAACTCTACACAGTTTTTTTTTTATTTAATGGGTAAAGTATACATTTTGTATGCAATTAGTTTATCTGATACTTGAAATATTGCAGGATGTGTAATCTGATGCGCCATATCCAGATCCAGAACCATCCGGGAAGTTATCCTTAGAAACTAGAGTTTGACTGATTAATCTGTTTGGCCAGTTAATTGGTAGCATAGGGATGTTTTACAAATTATCGTTATCTGTAGAAATTGGCTCTGATAGCGATCTTTGGCTGCACAGCCTCAACCAGCCACACAACGTTGTTGCATATAGGCTCCATACATGCAACTATACAGTAAGTGGGTCCACTTTGTTTCCATACAGAGTGACTTGAACGACTTATTATGTGAGTTTCCTACGCAGACAAGTTCACAAGCACTACTCCAACATGAAGCAGCATGACAATCTATGAAAGGTGAAGAAAAAGTTATGTCCATTGTGCTAGTCTCTCTTATTCACATATGCCATTCTAATGATAAAAATGTCCCACAGAATCTGTTTTATTCCACTCGTGATTCCAGTCAGTAACACCGCCAATGAGGTTGTTAATCATGGCAAAACTCAAAACTGCAAAATTTTGCATTCTACAATTCTACATTCTTGCATTCTCACTGGTTATTCTTAGCTATAACTATAAACTTGATTTTTAATGAATTAAATCTAATTTCCGGCTGTGTGTAAGCCTTGTCTGTGTTACTTGGTACACTTGGTACAATGTCCTCACCAACTTTAGGAGGATTTTTATCTGAAGAGTTGCACTGTACGTCACTGACGTCACGTTTCACATCACAAATGCAATTTAACCTTTTCAACCAGCCTTGCGTTTAGATCAAAGCCGAGCCAAGGTGATAAAAACCTGTGTCTACTGCGGAGTCAACTGACCCATGTGTAAATGCCAAGTTTACACGTCCCCATGGCACACAAAAGTCCGATCTTAGCCGGTTTAAACAGGATTTTGGACCAGAGCGAAAGGGGTACAATACATTTTAATTACGGCCGTATGAAACGGTGAAAAATTGTCTTGCAATTATTTTGACAGATCTGGCGGTATGATAGTAGTATTATTATTTTCACTTTTTTGTCACACATATTACCTTCATCAAAACATTGACACCGCTATGATTTGAATATTGCACATCATAATTGAGATGTGCAGTCTAATTTTAACTTTTTAACAACACAAATAAATCACAGCACATTCAACAAGAAATAACATGACCTCAATTGTTTCATGTATTGTAAATAAAGTGCTGATGATAAAAGTACTTGACAAACTCAAACAAATAAATCAACCTCAAATAATCCTGGTGTATTAAAAAATACATCAACTAATCTAAAAGTTTAAACACACTGTTAAAACTTTAAACTATAGCACTGGCTCTATATACAGAGGTTTGGATGAGTAGTAATTAAATAATGTTTTAACATATTGTACTGGTGAGATCGACAGAGAGAAAGCAAGCTTGTGTGGATGGGTGAGAGAGAGGGAGTGCGCTTAGTATGGACAGTTTATAAGTGTTACAAAAACGTTCTAAACTCAGTGTTACTCTCATATCCTCTGGTTCCTGTTAGTTAGGTGTCCAATGTTTGAATGAAATAGAGTGCAGACTGGATTCTCTACAAGCACACAGATTTTGACAGCTGATTCATATGAACAAGGGTCAGTCCACGTTATATAGCCCATATCTCTTTATGATGACACTATCCTAAATAGCCTCTATGAACTATTTTAATCTGGTTATTGGTCGCTACTTAAGCCCCTGTCTGTGTGCCGTCTCCCTCATCTCCCCCCATGCCCCACTATGGTAAACATTACCAGAGAAAACTGCGTAATAGGCCCCTCATGACTGGGGATAGGTGGAACCAGCACTGCAGCATTTTTCATGATGAAAAAATAATCAATGAAACAATTCAAAATGAAGAAAACTGTGTTTTTTAAATTGTGATGTCTCACAAATTCTCTTGTTAAGGGGCAAGGCATGTGAGAGCAGTACATGGCACAGTCTCTCTCACTCACGTACACACACTCCAAACTTCATGTGGCCTTCAGATTAGCTCAAGAACAGTGCGTAGAGAGCTTCATGGAATGGGTTTCCATGGCCGAGCAGCTGCATCCAAACCATACATCAGCAAGTGCAATGCAAAGCGTCGGATGCAGTGGTGTAAAGCGCGTCTCCACTCCAGAGCAGTGGAGACGCATTCTCTGAGTGAAGAATCGTGCTTCTCCATCTGGCAATCTGATGGACGAGTCTGGGTTTGGTGGTTGCCTGGAGAACGGTACTTTGCATTGTGCCAAGTGTAAAATTTGGTTGAGGGTGGAGTATGGTGTGGGGTTGTTTTCCAGGAGCTGGGCTTGGCCCCTTAAGGCCCCCCCACACACCACCCAGACTCAAACCACTGGCCAACTGCCTTTATCCGACCACTCCGTTGCCTCTCGCCTGAGTCGTTCAGCAGAAAAGTTGCATTGAAACAGACCGCTTTGGCAACTGCCAACTACACAGCAACGCCTACATTCAGCGCTTGCGTGAGATGCATAAGCCTCATTAACATCGGGTGGCGCTAGACCCGTGCCAGTACTCCAAAACATGAAAACAGGAAATGACGGAACGGAGTGCAGACCATAGTTTATCAGAGGAAAACAAAGTGCACACAGTATTGGCTCAGTATTTGTTTGACCTGAGAAGACGTTTGTGGAATACAATACTTGGCATTACTTGAAAGATCATTAGGGCTGAGCTGATTGTCGCGTTGTCTGCTCTTGGACTCATTATTATACGAAGACATCGCAGGAGAGAAAAAGTGGTTTGTTCCGCCCCTCCCATACACCGCGCTGATTCGCTAGCACACCGCCAATCAGAATGGTCATTGAACAAACAACCAATTAGAGTATCCGATGGCATCCAATCCTCCGACAGCCAACCTTCTCAGACTTTGCATGTTGAATCAGAGCAGACAACGTCTGCGCGGCTCCAAAAGCTTCCAACGCAGCTGAACACACCAAACAGATTTTTTCACGAGCTTGTCCGAGTCTCCCCAGACGCTTCAGATGGCCAACAGTTGGGCCAGTGTGTTCCTGCCTTTAGTTCCAGTGAAAGAAATTCTGAATCCTTCAGCATACCAAGAGATGTTGGACACTGTACACCAGTGCACAAAGCAAGGTCCATAAAGACATGGATGAGAGAGTTTGGTGTGGATGAACTTGACTGGCCTGTACAGAGTCCTGACCTCAACCCGACAGAACACCTTTGGGGTGATTTAGAGCAGAGACTGAGGGCCAGGCCTTCCCGTCCAACATCAGTGTGTGACCTCACAAATGCGCTTCTGGAAGAATGGTCAAAAATTCCCATAAACACACTCCTAAACCTTGTGGAAAGCCTTTCCAGAAGAGTTGAAGCTGTTATAGCTGCAAAGGGTGGACCAACGTCATATTAAACCCTATGGATTAAGAATGGGATGTCACTTAAGTTCATATGCGAGTCAAGGCAGGTGAGCGAATACTTTTGGCAATATGGTGTATATGAAATCCTGCTGTACCGATAAGATTATCGTTAGAAAATATGTTGAAAGACAAACGTGGTTCATGTTTACTCAAAATCATTTTATATGTTTTTAATCCGATCTGGTGAATAATAATGCACTGTTCAACCGATGAAAATGTTAAGTCTCACAGATCTGGGTGCATGTGCAAGGCATCGTCATCAAAACGAATTAGATAGTCCGTTCAGTTAGACTGTGCTCTGTTAGTGCTACTGGCCGATTAATCCGCTTTTAGCTTCATTGTGCTTCAAACTGTTTTTATCCTATTGACCTTTAAAAATCCACTATTGGCCAATGTCAACTGGAAAGTGCAGGCACTTTCAAATCATCTGTCACACCATTGGCTAACTTGAACCAATCAGATCAACAATAGGAGAGTTATACCACTGGAGACGTTTGGTAAATTAGTTTCTTGCTGTCAAGCATAGAATGTAAAAATATATATATTACAGTGCAGTTTCTACTCGTGCTATTTCAAGATGTTTCCAGCGTGCAGTTCTCCAGAGGTAATAGTGCCTTCTATACTGGAGGTTTGATAATGCGCAAGCTAAAGAAGTGCATCAAATTTACCTGGCTTGCAAGCTGCCTTAAATGGGTACAGTCTCATAATTGATATTGATGAAGACCTTATCTTATGTTCATTTATGTTCAGTGGAGTGTTAAAGGTCCCATATTATGAAAAACTGACTTTTTCTGGGATTTGGGTTGTTATTGTGGGTCTATGGTGCTGCCACACACCTAGAAACTTTGAAAAAAGACAATCCTTGCTTTTTTGAGTGAGATACAGATATCTAAAGGGGTCCTGCCTGCAGTTTCCAGATACACCAGTCAAATTTCCTGCTGCTGTCGACGTCGACGGCAGCTCATTTGCATATGGCTACCCCACTGCCCCTCCCTTCACCGCACGGTGTCTCCACCCACCAGGTACAGCTACCGTCTGGGAGATCCGCCATTACGCTATTGAAATCACCATGTCCAAGCTCAAGGAGAAGTGCGCTGTTGTTGTTTGCAAGGACCAGCACAAAACACTCCATCGTCTCCCAGCTACAGAGGACAAAAGAGCAGCATGGATTGAATTTATTTTTGAGGACAATGTCCCAGCTGAAGTTGGCAAAAAACTGTTCGTGTGTGCGAACCACTTTGACGCTGACTGTTTCACCAACTTGAGCCAGTACAAGGCAGGAGTAGTCGGCAGACTTGTACTCAAAGGAATACTTGCAGACCAAGGACATGTAAGTATACAAATAATGTGCTGTGTGTTCCTGTAGATAAGGCTGAACTCGTGTGTGATGTACTGTGTGTTTTACCATTGAGAACAAGGTATGGTTAGCGGCTAACCGCTAACGTTAGCTTCTCTGACCACACAAGTTAGTGCTACAGCAGAATCATTCTGTGTATTACATTTCTGATCTTGCACATTATGTAATGCGCGTCCTAGGTAAATGTCTGCATGTGCAAGTATTTAGCTGTGTTATTTAGCAATTTTACACGAACTAACCAAGCAGCGTCACATAGTACCAGCTAATGCTAACCGCGAGCTTCTAGTTCTCGATCAACAGTCTCCACATGCAAACCCAGAGACCCGGTCGGTAAAGCGGTATACACACACCCTCCACCGGGTCTAAGTTTTCAGGATTTTGTGAAATAATGCATTTGAAAACGTTTTCTAAGTTGGAATATGTTGGCATAGGCCGGGGCAAAACGAGTGTACTGCTGAATGCTACACAGAGTTTAACGTTAGATTATCTGGCCCAGCCCGACCCCGCCGCTATCCCCGGCCGGGACAGGCTGGGCTGGGCTGGGCCCTTGACCAAGTAATCCTGATTTTTTTTTATTTTAATAACTCAAAATAATGACCATATTTCCAGCTAGAAAACGCGCATCTCTCTCCTCCCTCCATTTTTGTGTTGCTGCGTGGTGTTACACATGAGTTATCCTCATGGTAAAAACGTGACTTGAGACGTACGTGACATCACTCCCCGAGACGCAAGAAGAAAGCAAGAATATATATTTTTACTAAGGAAAATGATAAAAATAATTGTAATGCACAGTGACTTGAATAAATAACTTTAATCTGATCACTGGTTTGGAAATGTTAGATCACTCGTTACAGAAATAAAGAGGTCAGGTTAGAGTAACGTAACGCGATGCAGCCTTTAGTGTTTGAATTATACTGTAACAGTGCTGTCATGTGTTACTCCTGTGATTGCTTGTTGAGAACATTTGCCCATTTTTTGCAATTGTTTTATGTTTTATTGTCTTTTTACTGTTCAAGACACTACCTGGCTGCACTGCATTACAATGAGAATGCTGATAGAGGACAAGCCACCACATCATCAGGAGATCCTCTTTTCAAACTGAGCTTTCCAAAGTCCAGGAAGGGAGAGTGCAGAGCCAAACCCGTGAAGACATGCATGACATTCTGTAAGTTTTACAATCTTTTATTTGAACTTCTCAAATTAAAATAAACATGGACACAGGCATCACACAAAAGGTTGAAAACAAACACAAGCACTTAAAATCTGAATTCTTTTAAGATGTTTTCAAAATAAATAATAATAAGAATGTATAAATAAGAAGTAATTAAGTAATAAGATACACTTTACAACACTGCAGCACAAGGCTTTTTGGTTCTACTGCAATTTTCCTGTAAACATACATTTTTTTTTATTGCACTGCAGACTGCGGTGATGCACTGTTGGACCTGATCTTCAAGAAGGTTTTCCAGGACCCTGCCCCATGTAAACGAGTTGCTGAAACTTATAATCCCTGAAGATCTCTCAGACCACGCAGACAGGCAGCACAACTCTCACTCTCCACGCCAGAGAGCCCCAGCACCAGCTTACAAAGCTTCTGTAGGCTATATTGGCTGAACACAATTCAATATAAAGTCAGCAATGAATGTTTACACCTATGGCAACTAGATACTTTCTTTGTTATTATTTTCATATTGATATTTAAGTTAATATATAAAGTCAAACTGTTTCACTTCAGATATTTATTTTCTTCTTGTTATTATTTCATTCATGTCAACACATGTTTACAGATGTGTCTTACAATAAAACATCTTTCCTAACTGTTCCGTGTTTTCATTGTTTGATAAGTAATTTTCATGGTAATAAGTAAAAGATAAACTATAAGCAATGTAAGATAGAGGAATCAGTTATGTACTTTTCATCATAACACTTTTGCGATAAATGAATAGTATTTATGGGACCAAAAGCTTACTGCACTATTCCCCTCAAACGTAAAGGTCCATAGTCTGTCCGATAAATGTAAAGTGCATTCTGCAGTACAGATACATTCAGGCAGACAGGTTACAGGCCAGGAGGGTCCACCATGCATGATGGTGGCTCAGGATGCTGCTGTAGTCTTCGTGTAACCCAAAAATTATGAAAGGTAAGTGAGTGACAATAGATTAGAGAAAAGATAGACTGCAAAATGACAACCATGTTTGCCCAGTGTTCACACTTAATTGTGGTATTTCCATGCAGCAGATATTCTCAGGTTCTGTAGACATTTGTATACAGTTGCCACAGGAACACCTGCTTTTATGCAGAATTTTTATTATTCATTGTAAACTATAATCGCTAATCACGTCGCATTGTTTCTTTGGTAACATAACTAAAGTTTATAAACCGTTGTAACTGGTTAAAAAACAATTCTACTGTTAGAGAGGTGATGGGAGGCAACTGGCTTACTGAAAACTACAGTTGTTGAAAATTGCTGGCAGTAGCTAATTACAGGTCGTCACTGCAAATAAGAACAGGTTCTCAATCAACTTACCTGGCTACATAAAGGTAAATAATAATATGGGGTTACGCTTTGTCTTGTAACGGCTATTGCTAAATTGCATCCGCGTTACAACAACTGGACAGCAGTAAACACCAGCCGAGGTTTGGCTAGCTTTATGATGTAAACACTGGAGGCAGGAGAAGGGGGCTGTTCTCTGTAACTATGCGGGGCAGACGGCCAGTAAGCTCGTAAGACTTTCGTTAGTCTGCAGTTACATAAAAGTAATGTCGAGGTAAAAAAAACTTAACTACTAACCACTGAGAAACATCAATGTTCATTCTTGGCTGCTTACTTTCTTCTGGAGCCTTTTGTTCTGGGTCCGACCGCAGTCTGTTGTCCAGCGGCCATTACTTCCTGAAACTCCGCCGTTGCCATGGTCACATGATGCCGTTCTCACGTCTTCCGCAGGCAGGAAGAGGTGGGCGGCACCGTGGGCGGCGCGCAGTAGCTCATTAGCATTTAAAGGGAAAGGCACTGAAACAGGCCACCTGGAGCAGGGCTGTGAAACTGGTGTTTCAAGAACCCTGCTGTGCTCAATCCTTTAGCTTATTTCGACCAAAGCATGTTACTAACATTCCATTTAGACTTCAAGGAACCATGTTAAGAGGCAGAAATTACCATAATATGGGACCTTTAAACTAAATCCAAGAGCAGATCTCATGATTCTTAGTGGTATGTCATAAAATGTCTTTGAAAGATGTGTTGAAGTTAGGTTAAGGCCAGCTTCAAGGTCAAAGAGTAAAGCAGGCTTTTGAGTAAATCCATCTCCTAGTCTGTCAGCGCTGTTGTTATTTACACAGACAAATCCAAGTTTGTCACACCTAGTCTGTATATACAGTACAGCCCGAACAAAGGGGGTTAAGACATTCCCTCTCTCTAATGCAATAAGTTGAAGCTGCCAGAGCCGCATCACCTGAAAAGATTAGCCCTGTTGCTCTGGCAGAGAGAGAGTCTGAGCCTGTGAATATGTTCAGCAAGAACAACTAGAGTCAGAGTGCATAGGTGCTCCTTCGCCCACAAATGAAAGCAGTAATCAAGATCAGATACTGCAACGCACCTCCTCGGCAGGATGGCTCCGGCAAACAGGTACAAGGACAGTTTAGGTTGGGGAAATGTGCTGTAGTTCAAAGGCTTATAGTCTAAATAGGTAGAAGCTCTGAACATGGAAGTGGATATGGTCCCCTCGGAGCTGTGATATTACTGAATGGCATAGCAGGTTATTGATTATTGAGATACAGCACTGAGATTCGGAGCTAGAGCTTCTCAAAACACTAATAGAGCTGTATGATCCCCTTTATGTACTTCAGTACTGTAATGAAGTTTAATGTAGTAGTATTGTCCTTTCAGGATGAGTATGTATGTTTGGCATATGAAGAATATGGTTGAAAAGTCTGTTGATTATTTTGAAATAAAGCTAAGACTCTCAGTTACTGAGGACAAACATTAGTACCTTTAAACTGTAAAGAAACATGTCCAAAATATTTAATTAATGATGAATCAAAGCTAAACACATTTGGTACGGATTGGCCTTAAAGGTGAGAATTAACTGATTAACTACAACTTAGGTGAATTATTAAACTTTTCATTAATCCTTGGTTATATCAGGTGCTTTTATCAAGTGAAATCAACAGATTTTGTTCTGAAGGTGTAGCCCCTGGTCAGATATGTAAGTCAATATATTGATGAATTAATATTCATGAGCTGCAGCTAATTCCGGTGTCAGTAGTTGAAACTGTGGTTGTGGGTGGCAGTGAAAAAGTTGACCACCGACTAAACTTGCCTTCAGCATTTCACTGAAGCGCTGTGAAATGAGTGTTGCACTTCTGGAGAAGACTAATTGTTGTCAGATTAAAGGCTTTTCCTCAGTGTTTAATTTCTAGCATGCTTGAATGGCCGGTAATTATTAGTGCATGCACCTAAACATCTGTCCATCCAACTATTTGAATTGTTCTAATTGGCATTTAAAAGTTTTGCTGTCAGTTCATTGGCAAAAAAGTAGAATACAAGTCCTGCTGCTGTTACATAAGTAGGTAGTCAATAAACTGTTGGTGGTTTTGTTTCATTCTATCATTACTGTAATCAGGACTGCATTGCATTCTTGGTGTATCTTTGGTATAGTACATCAAAAATTATGATAAGACAGATATGATGATGCAACAGTATTAAAATTAGCCACACGCACACAGAGCGGACGGCAGCACTGCCACTGCTCTGCAGATGAATTGAAAGCCACTGTGTTATTATTAAGTTCCAGCAGTCTGCAACAGCAGCTAATAGCCAGTGAGAGAAAGCGGATGGGAATCAAATTCATTCCGCTAAGCTGACGCTTGCGCCCTTCACTCTCTTCTCCCTCTCTCTCTCATCCCATAACGCTGCCGAGCTGCTCAGCTTGGAGACAGGCGAGATAGGAGGACAGGATGAACTGAAAACAAGAGACAGAGGATGAATGAGAGGGAGAGAAGCTAAGGAATGATTAGGGTTGGTGGAAGAAGACAGGCCAGCTGCTAAGCGTTTTTTAGTGTGTGTGTGTGTGTGTGTGTGTGTGTGTGTGTGTGTAGGTGTGTGTGTGTGCGCGTGTGTGTGCGTGTGTGTGTGTGTGTGTGTGTCTGTGTGTGTTTCTTGGCTGATGACGCATGCTCGGCTCTGAGATGGCGTTAGGAGACCTGATTGCCTTCAGCGCTGTGGAGGAGGCATCCCAATTCTCACAAGGGGCCCACATGCAGTAACGTCTCTCCGCCATAGCTTCTCTCCCCTGTCAGTGTGTGTGAGTGTGTTTATGTGAGCATGTGTGCATGCGTGTTTGTTCTCTTCTGCTTCTTCTTCTTCTGCGTCTTCTTCTTCTTCTTCTTCCTTAGCAGCCCCTGCCTGTTTTTAATCATACTCCTTGCTTCTTCACACGGGTATCTTTTTTCTCCATCTTCCTGCTCTTTTTCTCCAGTGGTGATATCAGCGGTGATGAATTTGAGCATAGGTTGAGAGCTCCTTTTTTGTCTGACCAGCATGGATTGTCTTTGCATTGTCACCACTAAGGTAAGAGACACAGCAAGAGTAAATGATTCACTGGAGAACATGAGGAGGAGACATGGACTGAACGCTGTGGGAGAGTGAGGCATGCAGTGAAACAGGAGGAAAGAAGCTCTGCTTATGTGTTATTTCTAAATGTTTTCCTGTGCAGACATGTTTTTGTCTTACCTCACCATCCTGATAGTCTTCATCACTTTGTTTGAAGTGAAAAGTCATATGAATTATTTTTTATTGTTGCTTAAGGAGGATTTCAGCATATATTAACTGTAGGTTATTATGGCTTGACAGAGTGAGTTGTCATATTTAGTTTGAGTGTGTATGTGTTTGGGAAAATTATTCACGTCTTCCCACACAGCATGTGTGCCAGTCAGCAAACTAGAGAAAGCAGGCTGCCTGTCTGTTGAGATATGGCAGCAGAAGTTGGGTTTAACTTCTGTCAGTTGGCTTTTGGCTTGTGGCTCTACTGTGGCCCTCTGTTCACACAGAACACAGGCACTTCTGAAAGCTGTAGAATCCATTTGGCTAAGGTTGCAAGCAAAAACATATTTGCATCATTTTGATACAAATCCTAATGCAGGCTGCAGAATTGCAGTATTTCATTTGAATGTCACAAAATGTTTACTTTTTTCACTAAACCTTAATCACTGAGCATGTACTTTCGACCATTCACTGTGTAAATGACCACTGCATAACTAGAGTGGGCAATCCTTTCATCTTAGCAATGTTTTACTTATGCGCTTTGACGCTGTATCCTTCTCTTCTTCACTAATATGAAGAACACTTTTGTTTGTGAAACTCTTATGTGTAAACTATTGTCTTACATAATTATGGTTCCTTGTATGTAGAAAATACAGAAGTAGGCCACTATGCTGTAAATGCTGTATAACTTTTGTGTAAGTTATTTAGTAACTCACACATGTTTTTATGTGATATGTATGTCAGCTGAAAATATTGCTGTACTGGAAGGTCCATAGTGTTTTCCATACATCACCATTATCAGGTCAAAGAACTGAACTGCACATTGCAAATTGTTCACAGGACATGATGTTTGTCCATCTGGAAATCTTACTAACAGGTAGAGTGAATGAATGAAGGAATGAAGCTGATATCCTCAGTAAAGTTTATCCTTTTTCTTCTTCTATATTTCCAGCAGATAAGATGCTTCACAGTGGACAAAACCACTTTGCCTATGTCAGAGAAAGTTATATTCTAATTGAATGATTTGGGCATGTTAACACACATCTTATCTGATCACTTTATTTAGTATCCATGTAAACAATTTAGTTGCAATCTCTAATCGTAATGATTTATTCGGATTGAAGAAATATTGTGCGTGCACCGCAACTGCAGTTTATGAGAACAACGGTGAAAAGGTTATTCCTTGCCTACTTTTTACATAACACTAGGGTCACAGTGACTTCTTGCATAGACCATTCCCAGTGAAACTGACAGAGCTCTATTTTTCATTTAAGCGGAACATCTCCATTGAGTGGTTTGCTGTTTAAGTATAGATAGAGTCTCCAATCAGCAAGAGAATAAGCATAATGTCCTGGCTGACAATGTTTAAGATGTACACATACATATCTCTTCCTTTCATGTTGTAGAAGATATATGTAGCAGGAGCAGAGACCCCTTTGGTCATTTAGCATGTTGATATCCTGAAAGCCATGATCAAATATTTATGCTGTCTTTTGCATGAAAGCCATCACCAAGCCAGCTTTAGTGTGCTGCCCCTCACTCAGCATGCTCGGTCAAAGTGGTTGCCTTCTGAGAGGAGAAAGTCTTATAACATTAGATTCAGTTTCTTGATGGAGGTCATAATTGCCTTTTCGAAAAATAGATTCTGAAGGTACTAACAAACATCAATTTCATCATCATCAATCTTTATTTGTATACCGCCAATTCACAACAAAAGCCATCTCATGAACCTTTCCAAATAGAGTAGGTTGGGACCATACTCCTTGATTCATCATTTGGATGATCACTTCTTTTATATACAAAAAAAGTCTTCTGTGTGTGTACCATGATGGACAAGAATAAAAAATACCTCTAATGCAAAATTAAAGAGGTGTTACGTGCACTAGCTAGTGCTGAAACTGTTTATAAAGTGACTATCTACAGCTTCCGGTATATGAGATTTGAAATTATGTTGCGTATGTAACATTATTTAATACTAGAGATAGCTTTAACCTATCCAGACCTGGATGGTTTTTTGATTCATGAGGATGGGTAATGTTGCTCATCCAGTTATGAAAAATGTGCGTTCTCAGAAAGACAGCATTGGGCTTGAACACACAAAACAAACAGATTAGATGGCACTGCATTTATTTTTATTGTGCCACAGTTGTCCATAAACATTCACACTGTGAGTGATTTGCTTAATGAGTAGCTCTGTGGTAACCCTGGTAACCTGACTGTAGGTAGCTAAAATTAAAAACAGTTTGAAGACAAATACAGCATTTGAACCTTACTGTGCACTCATGGGAAACTGAAGTTTTAAATGACTGTATAAAACATGTTGCTTATTTTGACAGTCAGGAAGAACTAGTGGGGCGGGCGGTTGTAGCTCAGCGGGTATAGCAGGCTGGGTAGTGATCACTCTACCAGGTAAATAAGATAGCAACCCATGAGAGTACTTCAGATCATCAAGCCAATCATTCAAGTTCTCTAACATTTCAGCCAATTTTCTAAGACATGCACAAAGTAGCAGATTTTTGTGTTGTGCATTTTGCCTGTGGCCTTTTGCTGCATGTCATATATTATATATATTTGTTGATTCTTTTTCCTGTACTTGTGCATCTTGGGCTGTTGTAACATGTGTTCCTTAACAAATTTCCCTGTTGTGGGATAATTAAAGCCCACCTAATCTAATCTAATCTAATCTGCTCTACTCTAATCTAATCTAATCATCCTGTTTCCTGTCACCTCTCGATGGTGTCTTATCAATAAAGCCAAGAAAAGGCCAAAAAAGGCGAGAGAACTTAAAGAAGAGATCCAGCAGTATAAATGATAACTGCATGTATGGCTAAAATCAGCCATCATTATTTTGATTTTAAATAGAAAATTGATTGAAATGAGCCAAAAACAAATGCAGTTTCAACTATAACCCCACATCTGGACTGGACTCCAAGTCATTTCCATTGATCAATAAATTGTTAGTGATGTAGAATACACAGAAAAGTTCAACATGATTTGTGGCTAACTTCCCTATCGTTAACATCGTGGTGACGTAAACTGCGAGAGTAGAGAGAGTGTCATGTGTTGTTCATGCACAGTGTATCAGCTTCAAAGTTGCAGATACATAATGTGTCTCATTTTCTTCCATACATGGTTTCTACAACTCCTGCAAATGTAGTTGTATAATATGTCTGAGTACAAGTGGCAAATGTGGGCAGGATTTTTCTTTCATTTTTTGTTTATTTTATTTGTGAAATGGCATGACAAAAAAAGACAGTGGTATTGGGAGATAACAAAAAATGACATAATAGATAGAGACACAGTCGATTACTTAAAGCAGGTATAATGGTGTATGTTTTGACATGGTAAGACTTCAGGAGAGAAGATTAGATTATGGTAGGTAGTGTGCGTGTGTGTGTGTGTGTGTGTGTGTGTGTGTGTGTGTGCGTGCGTGCGTGCATATGTGTGTGCGTGCGTGCGAGCGTGCGTGCATATGTGTGTGTTTGGGCATGTCTTGTGTTAGAGTCAGTGATATGTATCTGTGTTATGTATGTCCTGGCGTGAATGAGCCCCCATTAAACTCTCTGGCAGACGGTGGCAGACGGTTTGTACTGAAAGTCATTTAGTAAAAAACTATGCTTGTAGCTATGTATCAATGCTTCTGTCCTCTGCTGTCTGTCTGCGCCGCAGTTTGACAGGCTCATGCACGTCTTAAACTCTGAAACCTACATCCATTCATATGGCAAAGGATATGTATGCAGGGGACCTCATGGTTTGTTCAAGTACACCTCAAACAAAATGTAAATTACAGTTTGCAGGGCATAACAGTCTAAATCTAACAATAGCTAACCATCAGTGCTGAAAAATCGTGGACTGGAAGAATTGTGACAACCCTAATCCTGAGTGTGTACACCACCCCAGCATAGGTATCTCACACAATCTTGTTGGCTAAATTCAGTACACTTATGGTTGCTGCTACATTCTAGTTGGTCTGATTGTAAATGTGTGTTTTCTATGAGGGGCCGTACAAGACATAATTCATTCTGGCCCTCTCTCACACACACATTCTCCTCTCACATACATATATTCTCCTTTAACACTCATACATTCTCCTTTCACACATATACATTCTCCTTTTACGCACATATATTCTCTTTTCACATACTTATATTTTCACTGTCACGCACACATACATTCTCCTTGCACATACGTATATTTTCACTCTCGCACACATACATTCTCCTTTCACATACTTATATTTTCACCCTAGCACGCACCTACATTCTCCTTGCACATACATATATTTTCACTTTCGCACACATACATTCTGCTTGCACATACATATATTTTCACTCTCGCACACACATACATTCTCCTTTTATGCACATACATTCTCCTTTCATGTACATATATTTTCACTCTCACGCACACATACATTCTCCTTTCAAACATATATATTCTCCTTTCACATACACATATTTTCACTCTCACACACAGATACATTCTCCTTTCTCAGGGACACAGGAAGTCCCTCCTTAAACAGGAAGTCACTCTCAAACCAGGTAATACATGTGCTTGCTTAGCTTATCTTAGCCAGTCGCAGCAAAACTATGCAATGATGCTATTCAAACTCATCCTATTTTCCCAGTTTTTCATTTTGGGAGTAAGTAGCAATGAAAATGACATTACCGTGGTATGAAATGTTCATACCGTTACATCCCTATCTATAATCAACCAAAATTTTGCCTGTGAATACTCTCATTCATCCAGGTCATAGATATATCAAGGAAACTGAATTGAAGGCAACTGGATTTGTTTATATGTACTTGAAATACATACAAATAAATCCAGCAGCCTTTGATTCAGTTTCCTTCAGAAAACCAAAATTATGTGACAGCATTCTACAAAAGGATGAAAAATTAAAGGAAAACCCAAACATTTTGTTCAAAACTGTGTAACCAGTCTATAAGTAGACCTGGCATCCTGTAAACCTGGCCCGAGCCAGTATGAAACTATTTTTATGAAAGTAATGCAGTTACAGTTTCAAGTGGTTTTAAACTCTGAAAACACCACATTAAGATTCAAGCGTTTAAGGATATCAACCCTGATTTATGCTTTAAAATGTGTGTCAAACGTGCAGATTGTTTGATATCCTTTTCAATATACCAAACCGAATATTCAATACAATATATTGTGATCTGTCAACACAATGATAAGTTTGATGTGTGATGCTTACAGAGTCACTATTTATTACAGGGTTTCCGCGGGGTCTTAAAAAGTCTAAAATTTGACAATCTCAATTTTAGGCCTTAAAAAGTCTTAAATACGTCCATATTTTGCACATAGGTCTTAAATAACATTTAGTTAGGTCTTAAATATGTATATTCATTTACCGCTCCCGTCGTTGCCTTTTTTGTTTTTTTGTTTTTGTTTCGGGGAAATGTGTTGGTAAGATTCACAGTCAGCTCCATGTGTTGTACTTCTGTCTGAAGTATCAGGAACGTAAGTGGCATTTTGCCAACCGCCCGGTCAGAATTTATCGCCGTACACTTCACCAGTTCCGGAAAGACTTCGACTGCGGAATCTGCTACAACTATGTGAAAGTTTATATTTAACAAGTGTTGGCTTGAACATCCAGAATTCAGTTGGTTAAAAGCCGTACTTAATAATGAATCAGAAGCACAGTGCACGCTCTGCAAGAGGACCCTCAACTTGAGCACACTCGGTGTGAAAGCGCTGGTGTCGCACACAAAATCGGAAAAACACCGGTTAGCTTCTAAAAGTCTCCAGCGAAGTCACGCCATCACACACTTCTGTACGCCTTTGTCACCAGTTCCCGGTCTAAGTTTGTCCACTTCTGCTCGACCCGAACTCTGACATCTCGTAGTCAAGCGACATTCAAACCTTCTTCATCTCAGCTCTGACGTTGAAATCGGAGGTGCTTTGGATTTTGAACACCGTGTGTGTGTACAGTTTTTGTGTGTGTGTGTGTGTGTGCGCGCATGTATAATAATCCTGGTGTTTGTGTACAAAATAAATAATAAATAAATATATAAAGAAAAAACCAGGGTTATTATAGTTAATACATTAAATTCCCCCCCAAAAAACTAAACTAAAGCTACTTAATCACTTGTTAAACTAATTCAAACTAAACTGAAATAAAAAGCAAACTGAAAAAAACAAAATAAAAACTAATGAAATTTGAAAACTATAATAACTGACACTCTCACTCCATTCTTAATTGCTTGAGTTGCTCTGTGAATGGCAATAGATTTAGTTATTTTTGAAAGTAATTCGGGGACTTCATTTTTCCTTGCTTTTTCGTACTTTGTGTAGGTCTTAAATTTCGTTGAAAGTGGTCTTAAAAAGGTCTAAAAAAGTCTTAAATTTGACTTGTTCAAGCCTGCAGAAACCCTGTATTAAAGGATTAATGGCAAAACTCTTTTCAGACTTTCTTTTCTCTAATGTCACAGTGCCCTTAGTGATGAATTCAAAGAAGACAAAAACTTTCATTAAAAACAAATCACTTTATTCAATGCCAATGAGGATAAATTAGGTATAGATAAAAGTAGGAAACACTTTAATTTTATGTTAACTGTCCAGATCATGTCCTGAAATCAAGTTTCTTTTATACTGAAGTGTGTCAGCTGATAATGGAGCTCTCAGGTCACACAGGTCATCCTGATGCCTCTTCTGTGGATACTGATACTTCCTGATGCTGCTGGCCGTTGTCTTGACAGCTTTTGCTTGACTGAAGCAACACCCGCCCAACAATACCTTCCTCCTCTGATGGTTTCTCATACTGCAAGGAGAGTCTGGCGGGGTCCAGGAAAACCTCAAACACAGCATCATCAGGTCACTCTGATGATCTGTAAAATATGGCAGAACCACTGTTACTTATATTATACGGTCATGATTAATCAGTCGCAACCATGCACATAACCACTGCATAAATTTGGTTTTGAATGAAGGAGAAGCATGTAGTGGTACGGTGATCTCAGTACTAAAGTCAAGGTGATTACAGTATTAAAACCCAAATGACAACAACATGTTGACAATTACATTTAAATACTTTCTTTGTTCAATTGTCCTTCTGTAAGAATATCTCTTTGTTGATGTGGCAGGCCTGATAAAAGTGTTGTGACATTTGGAAACATTTATTAGTATGTTTATTTTAGTGTAGGCATGTGAATTATTTTGAGCACTAAAAGTATTATTCCTGTTTTATTTGAACATGGTCGTGTTCTCTGTTTCTTTGAATATTGTCAGTAGTTGAACCTACCATGTTTTTATGCAGAATGACAGGATTACACTGTTGAAGGCCTCAGTAGTGATGGCTGAGCATCTCCACATCACTTAAGACTGTCCGAGAGACAGGACTGACTGCCACTGTGCCTGAAAATAATATTACAGAGAGAGTTCAAACACTGAATTAGACTGTGTAGGTTTAAGCGAATAAACAGGCAACTAATAAATATATATACAGAAATTAAGGGATATTTGAGTAACTCACAACATGTTTGTCATCTCTGTCAAAGATGTGGTGGTGTCTGCAGGGTTGGTCTTGTAGTGGTATGTTGGCCTGTGTGCAGAACAGTTACAGTTTACTCCAAAATCACCTCAAATATATTCAACAGCAGCAAACAGTTTGCAAAAAAATTATTACAAATCATTGTTTGCCAGTATGGAGGAAGAGACTGATTAAATAGAGCATTTGCTTTAAACTATGATCTGTGTTGTGACTGACACTCTCCTAGTGATGCTCTGGGTTGTTTATAATGCAATTCAGGACAACATGACAGCAACAGGGGAGACTTGGAGCTGTTGACAGTAGGGACAAGCAGAAAAATACACAGACCCCCCATAATAACATTTTTAGTTGAAACTGGCCTCTGCAGGGGCCACAAGGTCTACTTTGATTATTTTTTATGCACCCAAGCACCTCATTTACATTAGAGTAGATGTCTTAATCATTGTTGCTGCTTATGTCCATCATCAGCCATCAGACCATGACTTACCTGCTCACTTGTACTCAACTCACTCCTTATTGCCATGGTCAGATGGCTGATGGAGGACAGAGGCAAATTTACATTTAGCCAATTATATTGCCCTTTATTTACAATTCATTCTGATGTGCTGGAGATAAACTGAAAATGATCTGAAATAAATCTAATTTGAGGCAAATTTATCTTTCTTCATCTGTCCAGTGTTCAAACAAACAGAAGCACATGGCTAATTATTATGCAGAATGACATCATCGAAGCGTTCACGTGGGATATTTAGCTTAATTAATAATCCATTGTCAAATGCAATACTGATATTCTGAGGGTAGTGATGGTTTCATGTCCTGCATTCATCATAAAACGTGCCTCAGGGGCTATCACTGTTTGATTAACAGACTGATAAAATGTAAAACCTTTTGACTAATAGTGTTGTGCCTGGGACACAACAAGGCTAATGGCTTAGCTGTCTGTGATGCCATGCACAGTAACTTACGTTAGCTGCTAAATTATATAACTTATACACCTCTACTGCTCATGTCATGTTCACGTAACTTAAAACTCATACAGACATTTTACACACCACCTCATCCTCGTTTAGCTGTCCCTCAGTAAGGTTTTAAATACTTCATAGGTCCAGCGATGCTAAATTAGCCAGGTTAGCTGCGGACAGTGCTGATGCCAGGCTCAACAGGCTAACATGAAAAATAAACAGTAAAGCATCATAAGAAAGGGCAAAACTTACAGCTTCCAAGTTTGAAGTGAGCATCAATCAATCCTTGATCTTCATTAAACCTTCTTTGTAATGCCACAGGAAAGCAGTCTGCAGTAGTTTTTACACACGTCAGAGTTTTCCAGTTGTGGGGTTATTTCCATTTAAAATGAAGTGAATCCACTCACCTCCTCTGTCCTCTGAGGCGGGGGGCTATTCAGCCAACAACAGAGACGTTTCAGTGATTAGAGCCCAGCTTCTACACAAGGCTGGTAAGGCCTTCACACGCCAGAGAAAAAATGGCATCCCTTCACAAAAGTAGTTTTCAGGGAGTCCCAACCAGTCCCACCCGAACAGCCAATCACAGCACTTTTCCACTAAACTACTTCCTTTTCCACTATACTTTCTCTCACACACACCTATATTCTCCTCTCACACACATATTCTTTTCTCACACACACATATTCTTCTCTCACACCAATATATTCTTCTCTTACACACACATATTCTTCTTTTACATTCATATATTTTCTTCAGATATATATAGGCACATTTTCCTTTACATGAAAAATGAAAAAATATATGTGTGTGAAAGGAGAATGTATGTGTGTGAAAGGAGAATGTATGTGTGTGAAAGGAGAATGTATATATGTGAAAGGAGAATGTATGTTCATGAGAGTGAAAATATATGTATGTGAAAGGAAAATGTATGTGTGTGAAAGGAGAATGTATGTGCGTGAAAGGAAAATATATGTGTGTGAAAGGAGAATGTATGTGTGTGAAAGGAGAATGTATGTGCATGAGAGTGAAAATATATGTATGTGAAAGGAAAATGTATGTGCGTGAAAGGAGAATGTATGTGCGTGAAAGGAAAATATATGTGTGTGAAAGGAGAATGTATGTGCGTGAGAGTGAAATATATGTATGTGAAAGGAAAATGTATGTGTGAGAGGAGAATGTATCAATCAATCAATCAACTTTATTTATAAAGCACTTTTCATACATGAGTATGTAGCACAAAGTGCTTTACACAGGAAACATAAAACAATAATAAAGAAAGCCCCTCCCTCCCACCCTCCGTACTATATACATGCACACATACATACACACACATACACACACACACACACACACACTTACTACAGGAAATAAGGAGACATGGCAAGGCACTGAGGATTGAGGAAACGCCACCTTTGGGGCCGTCCACACTGGGAGGAGTCACAGGCTGTGCCACGGGGGGCACCAGTGCCCAGGCCCCCCGACCCTGACAGACAACGACTGGCTGGGCCAAAGGGACCCAGGGACAGCACCCCCAGCAGCATCCCAGACACAGCTCCCAGTGTGGAGGACCCCCCTGAGGAAACTCTGGAGTTAACCCTTAAAAACTAAAAACATAAGATAGGATAAAAACCCTGACAAAAGATAATTTAAAGAAGTGAACAGTTAAAAGGATAAAATGCATAAGATAATAATAAATAAAATAAAATAGTATCGAAGATAAATAATTAAAAAAAAATTATTTAAGATGAAAATTGTTTAAAAAAAAAAAAAAACAAACAAAAAAAAACAAACAAACAAACAAAAACAAAACAAGATAGGAACAACAACATAAAATACGATAGAACCACATAAGAATGGAATAAGAATTTAAAATATTAGTTAAAAGCCTGATTAAAAAGGTGTGTCTTTAACCTTCCCTTAAAAATATCAACAGTCTCTGCAGACCTGAGGTTCTCCGGCAGGCTGTTCCACAAGCGGGGGCCATAGTGGCTAAATGCCGCCTCACCGTGGGTTTTAGTTCTTGGTTTTGGTAGGGATAAAAGGCCAGAGCCGGAGGACCTCAGGGTCCGCGAGGGTTGATATGGTAAAAGCAGGTCAGATAAGTAGGAGGGCGCAATGCCGTTAAGACATTTAAAAACCAGTAAAAGAACCTTAAAATCGATCCTGAAGCGCACGGGGAGCCAATGCAGTGACTCTAAAACTGGTGTAATGTGCTCCCGCCCTCTGGTCCTCGTCAGCACTCGTGCGGCTGAGTTCTGTAATAATTGGAGATTTAGAGTACTCTTTTTGGGAAGACCAGAGAGCAGGGCATTACAATAATCTAAGCGACAGGAAATAAAAGCATGCATTAGCACCTCCGTACTGGCCTGGGAGAGAAACGGGCGGACTCTGGCTATGTTCTTAAGATGATAAAAACCTATTTTTGTCATATTTCTGATATGTGGAATAAAATTCAGCTCAGAATCAAAAATCACGCCCAGATTTTTTACTGATTGTGTTGGTTTAAAATGTTGTAGTTTTGGAAAAAGTTTCTCTCTCTGGCCTTCAGGACCTATAACTAAAACCTCAGTTTTGTCCTGGTTGAGCTGTAGGAAATTCACTGCCATCCATGACTTGATGTCTACAATGCAGTTAAGAAGGGCATCAATTTGATCTGTTTCATCAGGAGACACGGCAATGTACAGTTGTGTATCATCAGCGTAGCTATGGAAGCTGATGCCGTGTCTCCTGATGTGTACGCAAGAGTAAAAATATATATATGTGAGAGGAGAATGTGTGTGTGTGAGCAGGCCAGAATGAATTATGTCTTGTACGCCCCACTCATATTTTCTTTTTTTTTTTTTTGTCACTTAGATCTTTATTGACAAGTTGTTACAACAACAAGAACACATACAAACAGGACTAAAAGAAAAGAAAAATTAATAAAGAAAAATAATTAAAATTAAAATTTGAAATGTTAATTGCCTGGGGAGAGCATAATATTCTCACAGTCTATCCGTTATTAATCCAGTCCAGTATCATCATTTAGAGCTTTGTATAGGGTCCATTTTTCCCATTTTTGGTCCAGTTGTGCTTCTTGTAGCCTCAGTATGTGTGTCAATTTTTCCATTAAAAGGATTTCTTCCACAATTGTTATCCATTGATCTTTCGTTGGTGGTGTTTCCTTTCCCCAGTTCCTAGTGATGGCTTTCTTACCCGCCACCAGCAGTATTTTAATCAAGTATCTATCACAGGTGATAACAATCTCTTCTGAGAATTTGCATAAATAAAGCACTAAACAGGTCTTAGGCACTCTATATCCTAATATTTGCTGTAGCTCCCTACATATCATTTCCCAAAATACTATAATTTTTTGACAATTCCAGAAAATGTGAGAGTGGTCTACATTAAAAGATCCACATCCTAGCCAGCATTTCTGACGGCTGTGCATCTGCCTACTTTTCATTTTCGGTGTAATAAAAAAACGAATCAGATTCTTCCACGCAAATTCTCTCCAAATTCATGAATTAGTGGATGAGTGATGTACCATCCACATTTTATGCCACTCCTCATCTGAAATTTTCACTTTAAGCTCTTCCTCCCATTTCATCCTAATGTATTTAGTCGAATGTTTGTTATAAGTATTCAATCCTTGATATAATGATGACATTATTCTTATGTTACTTTCTTGATTTGCTTTAACTATCATTGGGATAACCTCATTCACTTCTCTGGAAGAATCCGATTTGATCTCTTTATTATAGTAGTCCCTTATTTGAAAGTATCTAAAGATTTCGTGTGCGTCTAAATCATATCTTCCTCTGAGACTTTCAAAACTCATCAGCTCTCCTTTCTTTTCTAACACACACCAAGCAGTTATTCCCTTCCCTACCCATTGTTTAAATCTTTGATCATATTTTGCCGGATTGAATTTGCTTTCATAGGCTACCCATTTTAATATTTTTGCATCGTTCTGGATCTTGTACATTTTCAGTACTTTAAACCACAGATCTAATGTGTGTACTGTAATTGGATCCATATTAGCTTTATGTTCCTTATATAGCTGACTATCACCAACCATATTTTGAATAGGAATTTGGTTTACTTCTTTTTCTATATCTTTCCATTTTGCTCTAAATTCTGATTTACACCAACAATATACAGGTCTCAGTTGAGCAGCATAGAAATACTCCATCAGTTTCGGAAGACCCATACCACCTCTTTCTTTGGGTAGCTGAAGAGTTTTATACCTGACTCTTGGTTTTTTACCCCCCCAAACAAATCTAGAGATCATTCTATCCCATTCTATGAATTGGCTTCGGGGGACATCTATTGGCAGGTATTGGAACACGTATAAAAATCTGGGTAATATATTCAGTTTAACTATGTCAATTCTTGAGTTTAAGTCCAGTGGTAAGGTAGACCATCTTGTTATATCTTTCTGTATTTATTTTTTAATTTTTTATAATTTGCACTATACAGCTCAGACAGATTTTTAGTGATCATAACACCCAAATATTTAATTGTTTTTAAGTTCCAATTCAACTTGTATGTTTCCTGGATCTCTCTCGATGGGTTATAATTGAGTGCTAAAATCTGAGTTTTAGATATATTGATTTTATATCCTGACAGATGACCATACAGTTCTAGTAACTTCATCAGATTAGGGAGCGTTATGTTTGGTTGCTCGAGGAAAGCTATTATATCATCAGCAAAAAGCCCAATTTTATGCTCTACACCCTTAATTGTGACACCTTTAATTTCCTTATTTTGTCTAACTGCTTGAGCCAAAGGTTCTATAAAGATCGCGAAGAGAATTGGCGACAAACAACATCCTTGTCTGGTCGATCTTTGTAACATTATTTTTCCGGTCAAATTTCCATTAATTTTTATTCTAGCCGAAGGTTTTTGATACAATGTTTTAATCAGTTGTACAGCTTTTTTATTGAATCCAAGTCATTCTAGCACTTGATAGAGGAATTTCCACTTAACACAGTCAAATGCCTTTTCCGCGTCAATACTAACCAGTACAGTACTTTGTTTCCTTTTTTGTGACTGGCCAATTATTTGTAAAGTTCTTCGAATACTGTCTTGTGTTTGGCGACCTGGTATGAACCCTGTTTGGTCTTCATCTATTAATTCTGCTATAAATGTATTTATTCTTTTGGAGATGATTGATGTATATATTTTATAATCTATATTTAGTATTGAGATCGGTCTATAACTTTCACATCTGTCCTTATCTTTGCCTGGTTTTAGAATGACTGAAATAATTGCTTCTGCCCACGTTAATGGTATTTTATTTTCTTTAAGTGTCCAGTTAAAAGAGGCCTGGAGCGCTGGCAACAACTCTTCTTTAAAAACCTTGTACCATTCCGTAGGGTAACCGTCACTCCCTGGAGATTTATTATTTTTAAGTGAATTTATCGCTTGAATAATCTCTTCTCTTGTAATGTCTGCTGTTAATCTGTCATTTTGTCTGGAGCCAATTGATGGTAAATCTAATTGTTCTAGAAAGATTCTCACTTCCTCCTCATTTGCAGCGAGCGGCTGCGTATATAGTTTTTTATAGAACCCCTGAAATGTCTTCTCTATCCAATCTGGATCATGTATTAGCTCATTGGTATGTGGGTCCCTAATTTTTTGTATGGTATTCACTGCTTGTTGTTTTCGGATACGCTTTGCTAAGAGTTTTGTCGCTCTGGGGCCTATCTCGTAGTAATTTTGCTTCAGGTATGTGTTCTTCTTTCCATATTCATCCAATAGCAATTCAGTTATCTTCATTTTGGTGTCCTTTATTTGTTTATATATTTTTGGTTCATTTGTCTTCTGATAGCGTTGCTCTAATTCTGTCAATGTTGCAGAGTAGTTTGTATATGCTTCTCTTCTCATTTTTTTAAAATAATGTGGCTCTAGCTATTATCTTTCCTCGAATAACCACTTTCAGAGCATCCCATATAATGTGCGGGTCCACTTCCCCATTGCTGTTTTCTTCCATATATTGTTTGATGTCTTCCTTCAAATCTTTCACCAGTCCTTTATTATTTAATATTCCTACATTTAATCTCCAGATTGTTTGTCTTTTCTTGGTATTCAGATTTATTTTTAGAAATAATGCGTTATGATCTGATATATCAGCACCTCCAATCTTGCACTCAATCACTCTGTGTCTATCTCCCATATTCATGAAAAAATAATCTATTCTTGAATGGACATTGTGTGATGCTGAATAATGTGTGAAGTCCTTTTCAAGAGGATTGAGACTCCTCCATATGTCTATCAGTCCCATTTCTTCCAAAGATAGCTTTACAAATTTTGATATCTGTTTTTTATTTCCTTTTAAACTTGTAGTATCTAAGCTATGATTCATGACTACGTTGAAATCCCCCCCACAGATTAAAGTACCTTCCATTTCTGTTGCAATAACATTAAACAGGGATTTAAAGAAGTGTTTACTGCTTTCTGGGCGTGCATAAACATTCATCAACGTAACAGGTTCATTTTCTAGTTTTCCCTTCACTAGCACATATCTTCCCTCTTTATCTTTGATTTCTTTTTCACAAACAAATATAGTTGAATTTGGGATTAATGTCATAACCCCTCTCCTACGTCCTTGTTTATATGTGCTATAATATGAGTTCCTAAATCCAAATTTTTTTAATTTTTCATGCTCTGTCTGGGACAGGTGAGTTTCCTGTAAAAATATGACTTGTAATTTTTCTTTTTTCAATTTTGTTATAACTGCTCGCCTCTTTTTAGGTGAATTAAGACCATTTACATTTAAGGACAGTATTTTCAGATCATTACATACCATACTACTTTACTATTGTGCATATGTGCTTCCCCAAGCAGCCCAAAAGTTACAAGAACATGAACATGAACTAAATTAACAACAGTGGGAACTAAATAGAACTTCCACATGGGGATTATTCTTCTTCTCCCCAAAGTCCCTGTTGGTGGGTGGATGGGAAATCCTCTCCTGGGAGGGCCCATCCCTAGACCTAGAGCCGTTCCCGTTGACCGTGACAAGCTTAGTCTAGACAAGTCCAACCTTTGTATCCCTCCTCTTGTCGGTAATACTCTATTTCAGTCTATATTATCTGAAGCCTTTTTGTATTAATTAACTCAGCCAATGGGTCATGCTTTATTTTGCCTGTCTCATTAGTTCAGTATGATTTGACCCAGGTCAATGTTATTTGTAGCCTTATAACCTCTTTACATAGGTAAGATGTTACATGTTGGGTCTCTTCCCATATTCTTGCAACTTCTCCTTCGCTCGTTGTGCCACCGCATCCTGCCTTGACCTGTTATGTCCCACATGCTGCCATCCCATTGCACCTCGAGTCACCTCCTCCACTCGTCCCGCGGCCACGTCCGGTACATCCACAGTTAATCCCCTTGCTCTCATATCTTGCACTGCATCTCCCGCGTTGTCATAGCTTTTAACACCGTTGTTCCAGTGGATTCTTATTTTCGTAAATGGGGTCTGAAAACGGATCCCCTTCTCTTTCAGTGTTTTCTTGATGCCCAGATATGTTTTGCGTTTTTGGACGATTTCTGTAGGATAGTCGTGGTCTAGTTGGATTCTCTTATTGCCCACCTGTATCCCCTTCTTCTGCCAGACTTTCTGTAGGACCATCTCCTTAGTTTCAAACTTGAGAAAATTAACCACTACTGCTCTCGGAGCACCACCCGGGCCTGGTTTAAGTGCGAGAGCTCTGTGGGCGCGTTGGATTTGTAGATCAGTTCCTCCGGGTAGTTCCAGCTCTTTTTTAAGAAGGCTGTCCAAGTAGACTGTAATGGAGCTTCCTTCTATGTCCTCAGGCAGTCCAAAGATCCGGACATTATTTCGCCGAGACCTCGCTTCGAGGTCCGTTAGTTTGTCCTGCATCTGGTGTGTCTGTTTTGTTAGCTTCGTTAGCAGGCCGCACGTCTCTATGTCATACTCCTCCAACTCCGCTATGCGAGCCTGCGCCTCGGTTATGCTAGCTTTCTGTTCCTGAAGTTCTTTGTGATTTTCTGTAAGCTTTCGCTCGATGTCTTGTCTTAAGGTGGCAATTTCTTGTTTCATCTCACCTTTGAGTTCGTCTTTGAATGTTGTCAACTCGTTTCGGAGTTCTTGCTTGAGGTCTCGTATCTCGCTACTGATGCCAGCAAGTCCAGCTTTCAGTACTTCGGCTTGGTCCATTTTCTCCGTCGCGTCACTCTCTAGTTCACTTTCGTCTGAGACCTCTTCTCTTATAGGCTTTTCTCGAGTTTTCTTTGGGTCTTTAGTGTTTCTCCGGCTTCGGTGACCACTCATCTCAAAGTTTATATCAGTTGTATGTGGAGTTGCTCAAATGGAGTGGTTTTATTTCTACCGACTAGGGCGAGCTAGAAGCTATGCTGCTAACCCGTCCGCCATCTTGTCCGGAAGTCCCCATATTTTCTTTTTTAAACCTTTTTTCAAACATCTTTCCTTTCATCTCTTTGATTTGCATCTTTTTCTTGTCTCCTTTTTCTTGTTGACCTTTTTATTTTGACTTATTTTTTTACTCTCATTTGTTCTCATATACTTATTTTTGCCTTTTTGCTACGTGCGCAAGTTTGTATTCTTAATTTGGCAGAAAAGTTTTAGTGCCAACTGAACCTTATATGCAAAAAGTATTTATACCCCTTAAACTTTTCCACAATTAGTCATGTTCCGTCCAGAAACTTAAATGTATTTTATTGGGATTTCATATGAAAGACCAACACAAAGTGGTGCATAATTGTGAAGTGGAAGGAAAATGATACATGGTTTTAATTTATTTTTTTTTTCCAAATAAAAAACTAAAGTGTGGCGTGCAAAAGTATTCAGCCCCCCTTAATCAATACTTTGTCGAACCAACTTTTGCTGCAGTGACAGCTGCAAGTCTTTAGGATATGTCTCTACCAGCTTTGCACATCTAGAGACTGACATTTTTGCCCACTCTTCCATGCAAAATAGCTAATTATTTTAAAATTAGATTGGATGGAGAGCATCTGTGAACAGCAATTTCAAGTCTTGCCAGAGATTTTCAATTGGATTTAGGTCTGGACTTTGACTGGGCCATTCTAACACATGAATGCTTTGATCTAAACCATTCCATTGTAGCTCTGGCTATATGTTTAGGGTCATTGTCCTGCTGGAAGGTGAACCCCTGCCTCAGTCTGAAGTCTTTTGCAGACTCTAACAGGTTTTCTTCCAAGATTGCCCTGTATTTGGCTCCATCCATCTGCCCATCGACTCTGATCAGCTTCCCTGTCCCTGCTGAAGAAAAGGTGTGTTCAGGGTAATGTGCAGTGTTCTGTGACCCCTAGATTCCACCAGATACGTGTCCGCTGCGTTACGTCTCCCCCATGCCAGCAAAGCTAATAGGTTTCACTTTAGTCTATGTCTTAACTTCCAGCAGGTCCGGTGCGCTGCATATCTGCTCCATCCCAGCTCCGGAGCACGACGCAGCAATTCAGCTGAATTTAGCACCTAGCAGACAGGAAGTCACGCATCAAAACAACAATATAACATCCTGTTACTTTTCAAAATAACATACTCCGTGTTGACACTAGCACACAAATCTCGAAGAAGAGACCAACACAAGCTCTTCTACTAATCCTTCGGTCAGGAACACTTCATGTTGTTTTTTTTTATAACACATACATATAACTGTGGACACGAGTGATTATGTGATTATCGCGGGACCTCCTCGGTCTCGTGATGCGAGCTGTCGACCGCACTGTGCTGTGGCAGACTCAAAAAGCAAGCGGTAGGGGTTGCCAGACAGCGGAGCAAAACCAGATTGGAGCCGTAACACAGCGGACACGTATCTGGTGGAATCCCAGGGTGAGATGTTCAAAGTTTGGGATATTTTTTCATAACCTAACACTGCTTTAAACTTCTCCACCATTTTATCCCTGACCTGTTTGGTGTGTTCCTTGGGCTCCATAATGCTGTTCACTAATGTTCTCTAACAAACATCTGAGGCCTTCACAGAACAGCTGTATTTATACTGAGATTAGATTACACACAGGTGGAATCCATTTAACTGCTTTTTGTCTACTGGTATTTTCCCCTCCTATTTTAAACATGCCACTGTTTATGCTCTTTTTAAGAAACCCTCTCTAGATTCCTCTCTTTTAAGTAATTTTAGACCAATCTCAAAGCTGCCTTTTTTTATCTAAGATTTTAGAGAAAATCATCTCCACTCAACTGATTTCTAGTTTCCGCTGAGACTGCACTGGTCATGGTTGCCAATGACTTACTGCTTGCAGCCGACACAGGCCTGTATTCAATATTAATTCTCCTTGACCTCAGCTCAGCTTTTGACACAGTGGACCATAATGTCTTAATCAGCCATCTGAAGAATTATGTTGGTATCAGTGATGTGGCTCTGGATTGGTTCATCTACTATCTGTCCAACAGGTCATTGTCTGTAATGCTTGGAGAAGCCTCCTCTTCTTGTGCTCCTCTTTTCTTTGGGGTCCCTCATGGGTCTATTTTGGATCCCCTCCTATTCACTGTTTACATGCTATCCCTGGGGCAAATCATGTGTAGACACAACATGCTGCTACAACAACAGCAAAGACTGCTATTAATTCAAAATGCTGCTGCTAGGTTTTTAACACGTACTTAGAGATGTGACCACATTACACTAATCCTTGCTGGCCTTCACTGGTTACCTGTAAGTTTTAGAATTGATTTTAAGATTTTACTGCTTGTTTTTATATCCTTGAATGGTCAGGCTCCTGCCTGTGATCTGCTGACTCCTTATGAGCCTGATCACTAGTTGGGATCCTTCAGCAGGGCCCTCCTAATGGTTCCAAAATCTCGACTTGTGACCGGGCCTTTGCTGTTCGAGCCCCTCAGGCAGGCACACTCAGTATCCTCTTTTAAATCCCTTCTTAAGACTCACTTTTACCTTATGGCCTTTTCTTAATTGATGATATTTGTTGTAACTATTTAGATTATTTTATATATTATATCTTGAGTTTGGATTTTAACTCTTTATATTCTCTGTTTTACTGTAAAGCACTTTGTAACTTGTTTTGAAAGGTGCTATATAAATAAAGTTATTATTATTATTATTAGACTTTACTTTAGACATTTATTTATCCCACATCGGGGAAATTTACTCGTCACAATAGCAGGTGGACAGACATACAGACATACAATAAGTACAGGACTTAGAATACTAAAGAAAATACTAAAAAAAGATTTGAATAAGAGAGAAAAGATAAAATAAAATAAAATAAAATATAGAAAGGACAATACATTATGTGCATTGTATATACAGGAGGCAAAATGTGCATTATATACATTTAAATAAAGTGTCAAAGTATTGCTTTGTTGAGGTTGGGTGTATAAATAAATACAGTGTTTAAATACAGTGTTTACAAATAAACAGACTTAGTGTATTAATATGAATATGTATATATACAAAATATACAAATAGTAAAATAGTATTATTGCAAAGGATAATTGCACAAGATGGTGGAGGTAGGAGTGTAAATTAGTGCAAGATAAGTAGGTGCTTATGGTGCTACATTAAGAGTTATTGATGTTGAACAGTCTTACAGCAGTTGGAATGAACGACCTGCGGTAGCGTTCCTTTTTACACCGTAGGTGAAGCAGTCTGTTGCTGAAGGAGTTGCTTAAAGCCCCCACAGTCTCATGTAGGGGGTGAGAGGGGTTGTCCATGATTGATGTCAGCTTGGCTAGCACCCTCCTCTCACCCACTTCCTCAATGGAGTCCAGAGGACAGTCCAAGACTGAGCCAGCCCTTTTGACCAGCTTATTGAGTCTCTTCCTGTCCCTCTCTGAGCTTCCACAGCCCCAGCAGACCACAGCGTAGAAGATCGCTGATGCTACCACAGAGTCATACAAAGTTTTTAACAGTGACCTGCACACACCAAAGGACCTCAGTCTCCTCAGCAGATGGAGACGACTTTGGCCCTTTTTGTACAGGACATCTGTGTTGTGTGTCCAGTCCAGTTTGTTGTTTATGTGAACACCCAGATATTTGTACTCCTCCACGATCTCAATGTCCAAACCCTGGATGTTCACTGGTGCAGTCTGAGGAGCCTTCCTCCTGAAATCGATCACCACCTCCTTTGTCTTGCTGGCGTTAATGCACAGGTGGTTCAGTTCACACCAGGCGACAAAGTTGGTGATGACCTTCCTGTACTCCAGATCATTCCCCTCTGTCACACGTGCAACGATGGCTGTGTCATCGGAGAACTTCTGGAGGTGGCACCTGTCCGTGTTGTAACTGAAGTCTGATGTGTAGAGTGTGAAGAGGAAAGGATAGAGCACCGTACCCTGTGGAGCTCTCGTGCTGCAGACTACCACATCAGACACAGAGTCGCAGAGCCTATCATACTGCGGTCTGTTTGTGAGGTAGTCGGTGGTCCATGCAGCCAGGTGGCAGTCAACTCCAGCTCCTTCCAGCTTCTCCCTGAGCAGTGATGGGTGGATTGTGTTGAAAGCACTGGAGAAGTCAAAAAACATGACTCTCACAGTGCTCCCGGTGCTCTCCAGGTGTGAAAGTGACCTGTGCAGCAGGTAGATGACAGCATCATTCCAATGCCAGGTCGATAAGCAAACTGCAGGGGGTCCATCTCGCTGTTCACTAGGTGACGAAGGTGGGTGAGAGCGATCCTCTCCATGGTCTTCATCAGGTTAGAGGTCAAAGCCACTGGCCTGAAGTGGTTGGGCTCCCTGGGATGCGCAGTCTTAGGTACAGGAACCACGCACGATGTTTTCCACAGGAGTGGAATTCTCTCCAGACTGAGGCTCAGGTTGAAGATGTGCAGGAGTACTCCACAGAGCTGGTCTGCACAGTCCTTCAGCAGTCTGGAGTTAATGCCATCAGGGCCAGTAGCCTTCCTTGCCTTGGTCCTCTTCAGCTCCCTCCTCACTTGATCAGCAGTGATGTAGAGGCTGGGGGTGTTGGTGGGACCATGTAGTGACTCCTGTTGAGAGAGGTCGGGGGTGGGGTGTGTGGATTGATCAGGCAGGGAGTGGAGGGCGGTGGTGTGGTGTGGGGGTGTCAGAGGTGTACTGAGGGGAGAGGCGGGGGGTGGTATGACAGCACAGTAAGGTCTGAGCTCTGGTGGGTGGGGGAGGGAGATGTGGCACAGTCAAATCTGTTAAAAAACAGATTCAGCTTGTTCTTCAATTATTATTATTATCATTATTATTATTATTTAGTAATTAGGTGAATTCTGAAGGCAATTAGTTGCACTGGATTTTATTTAGGGGTTTCAGAGTAAATACTGAATGGGTTGAATACTTTGCATGCCACACTTTTCAGTTGCTTATTTGTGAAAAAAAAATTAAAAACAATGTTTGAGACCCGGTAGAACCCGTCAGCCAGTGTCCGCTACGAAGAGGTTTCCATCCACTGCATCCGGTGCTGTGGGTTCTGACTGAGCTCAAGTCTGAATCCATTTGGCTTCCACATCATCACTTGTTCCCCAGTGATTGTGGTGTCCAAAAAACTGTTATAATTAGTATTAACATACAAACACTAGATGAAGTCACTATGGATAATGTGAAAGGGGGCCTTGGTGAAGAACCCACAGAAAATTATCACTGACTGCAGTTTCCTGCAGTTCAACTGAGTATCTGAGAGGAGATATGAATAGAGTTAAATAGAATATAAATAGAAAAAATAAGATATTTTCAAAAAACAAAGTGAGTGGAAAGTGATTGTTCAGGTAGTGCTTGAGAAGGGGGATAAAGCCTATCCCAGTTTGCATTGCGAAATATGCAAAGTATTGTTTACCATTCTATCAGAGGGCTAAGTCAATAAAACTCCTAACAGAGACCAATCTGATGGTGTGTTCATGCGCTGTTGGTCTAGTTTAGTGATATATTGTATGTGAGTGTCCACTGCAACCAAATGCTACCTGATATTATCGCTCAGACGATGAATGAATGAATGCTTTATTTCAAACATGTGAATAGTATTACACTTGAAGCACTAGACGATAAAACCCTTTGTATGTTTGAAAAGGAGTAGGAAGAAGCATTAGCTTAATAATTCCTACCCCTTCTCCATTTAGTACCTATTACTATATGTTATCTTATTTCCTGTGTTCCTGCCTTTAGGGAGCTGTTTAACAGATCGTTTTACTCCTTTAAAATTGCGGAGTCTTATCTCATGGTTTTCCCGTTGTAGTGAGAAGTTCAGTGTTGGGAATAACTGCGTTACAACAAACGGCGGTACTAACGGCATTAGTAATTACTGTTTCTATCGTTACAACGCCGTTACCGTTACCATTACCGACTATTAAATGTGGCGAGTTACAAACCGAAGCTGCTCATTGAAGCTGTTGTCATCCGACTCGGTTCTCAGCCACCAGAGCTGCAAAGCTGTTTTATTTTTTAATTTTAACAACCGCATAAGTGATGGTGATTGGCTCTCTAAGGTAGAGTGAGAGTTTGTAAGCCAATCAGAGGCAGTGTTCAGTTTACACACAAATCACACACGCACACAGAAGCCTCGCATACACAAACTAGCAGAGGTGAGCTGCAGCAATGGCGAGTCCGAAGGGAAAGTTGGCGTTTTCAAAGTGGAAGTACAGACACTACTTTAATCTCTTTTGTCTACGTCCATTGTAAGCAACTCTAATCTAATGAATCATCTCTCAACTGCATACGCTTCTACAAAACTAGTGGCCAAAAACACCGTTGTTGACACTGTTGATGATGACAGCAGGCCAGATGTGGCTAACGTGAGCTCCGCTAACAAAGAAGGACATGGAGCTTTCCAAGCAGCTACAGCTAGATTTTTCTGCTCCAGCTTCACAAAAACTTGACACAGACTGAACTGAATGCAATGATAGGCAGGTATGTTGTTGAGAACATGCTCCTGTTATCAACAGCTGACTCAGACTCCTTCAGAGCACTCACTGGCAAAATTATCGGGGAGAGCAGGTGCCGGTCCGCCATGCAGAAAGACATTTTCTAAATACATGGATGCCAAGTATGCTGAAATGATTGCCGAGCTCAAAGGGGGGAATAATTCAAAGTAATGCAATAGTTACTTTTCCTGGTAACCAGTTACTTTTATAGTGGAGTAATTCCGTTACTAACTCAGTTACTTTTTGGAAGAAGTAACTAGTAACTATGACTAATTACTTTTTTTAAAGTAACGTGTCCAACACTGGAGAAGATGTAGCTTTACTATTCTGAGCTGCTAGTGTTGATTCTTTCTTTTCTTTTCCAGAGTTGTGTTTTTGCTAGATCTTCCAGACGAACCAATCTTTAGGATTCTTACAGTGCCACTCTTGTCATGCTGCTTAATAATTCTGTAGTTGTTGGACAGTATCTCGGGGGTTTATGCTGGCTCGTGCATTACACAACCGGAAATCTCTGTGCACTTTTTTTTTTTAATAAAAAAAAATATGTCAACTAATTAAATGTCAACAGGTAATTGAATGAAACAAAAACTAAAGGCATGAATGATGAATGTGTTTGTACACTGAACCAAAGCATTTATCCACAGATAGCCGTATCTGTAGTTTTCCTGAAAGGGAATGAAAACGTATAAACTTGGAAAAAAAAATAACAATGTTAATTAATCCACACTGAAGCACCCAGCAGCATCTTTTTGTTTATGGCCCCAGTTAACATTTATCAAACACCAACGTATTCTTGAACATAGAGAAATATTCCACAACAAAAATAAGTGGATTCTCTCTGATGTGGATGAGTGCAGGCATTATCTGATGAAGATTCACTCAAAATGCATCAACCACATTAATAGGCCTCATAATCATGTTTTGCTTATTGACACATTCAGCTGATGCTGTTGTTAACTACATTTAAAGTGTGTTCTCAAACAGTGTTGTCATACAGCTTGATATCAGTCTTAGTTCATTTTTTAAATAAATTATAGGCCCAGTCTAATATCAAACACATCATCAGTAAAAAGGGGTTACATTATGAATTGTGGGAGTCATTTGAAATGATAAGAACTACTTAGAGGACCAGAGACCAGATTTATATGCTGGTTTCTCATAACTCATGAAAAATGGAAAGTTGAAACTAGATTTAAGTTAAAGGGATATTCCGGTGTAAATTTAATCCATGGTCTAAATCGCCATGAAAGTGTGTTAGACTCCCTCTCGAGAGATCAAGTTAGCAGACCGCTAATTTACAGAGTTTTATCAACCTCAGAAACGACCGCACGACAACAATACACTGCAGTAAATGGGTCCAAATATAAACCGCCACCAAAAAGCCACAAATAATGATCAGAACAGCACCAAACTTCAGCAACAGTACAAATAGGGTCTCAGCACATAGTCCGGGGCATCTAATATCCCTTTAATGTATCTGTCTATCTATGTCTATGTCAGTCTATGAATTGCATATTTTAACAGCTAATAATTCTTTTTAGAGCCTGGCCATCATAAAAACCCTGTCCCCTGCAACAATGGTACAACTTTCCTCCCACCACAGGGCAGCCTGCTGGGTAGACTTGAGATCACTTGTGTTGCCTGGAAACAGCACTGCTTCTCTAGAGGGGTGAAAAAGACGGACTTCTGTAAAGGGAAAATAGTCAGATGTCTTCCGATTTTCTTTGCCCTCTTTTCATTCTCATTTATGAGTTCAAAAAAGTGGTTAAGTTGTCAGATGGTTAATTGTTCAAAATTGTACATACTGTTTAGAAATGAAGCATTGTTCTCCACTTACTGTGTACATTAACATCAAGGTTTGATGTTTGGTGTTAAAGGTTAGTGAGAAGACCAGGCCACTACAGAGTACTTAAACTGAGTTTGACCCTCATGCCGGATGGTGGGAGATGCCTAAACGTTTACGTTCCCATAGAAGAACAGAGAAACAATTTGGTCAATTTTAGGGTACAAGACCTAAGGAGTGACAGCAGCAGAGTTAGGCGATTTACAGATGATGAGCAGGGAGGCAGACCAACTCCTCTTTCAGTCTGTTCGATAGATGGACCCTCAGGGCCCCAGGAACAACAGTGTTTCAATGATAAGCTGCGGCGGCTGCTGCTTATGGCTGCTGCGCCAGATTCCTCACAGCTGACTGACCCACTGACTGTATAAAATATGGACAGAGTTTTTCAGTCTGAAAAGTGAAGCCAATGCAGAAGTGCCTTAAAACCTACATTATGTTTAATTACCTTCGACACCTGGTGAACAGCGAGATGGACCCCCTGCAGTTTTCTCATCGGCCTATCATTGGTGTGGAAGACGCTGTCATCTACCTGCTGCACAGGTCACTTTCACACCTGGAGAGCACCGGGAGCACTGTGAGAGTCATGTTTTTTGACTTCTCCAGTGCTTTCAACACAATCCTACCATCACTGCTCAGGGAGAGCTGGAAGGAATTGGAGTTGACTGCCACCTGGCTGCATGGACCACCGACTTCCTCACAAACAGACCGCAGTATGTGAGGCTCTGCGACTGTGTGTCTGATGTGGTAGTCTGCAGCACAGGAGCTCCACGGGGTACAGTGCTCTCTCCTTTCCTCTTTACATTCTACACATCAGACTTTAGCTATATCACTGACAACTGCCACCTCCAGAAGTTCTCTGACGATACAGCCATCATTGCACTTGTGGCAGAGGGGAACAATCTGGACTATAGGAAGGTCATCACCAACTTTGTCGCCTGGTGTGAACTGAAAACCTCTGCGTCAACGCCAGCAAGACAAAGGAGGTGGTGATCGATTTCAGGAGGAAGGCTCCTCAGACTGCACCCGTAAAGATCCAGGGTTTGGACATTGAGATCGTGGAGGAGTACGAAATGCCTGGGTGTTCACATAAACAACAAACTGGACTGGGCACACAACACAGATGTCCTATACAAGAAGGGCCAAAGTCGTCTCCATCTGCTGAGGAGACTGAGGTCCTTTGGTGTGCGCAGGACACTGTTAAAAACGTTTTATGACTCTGTGGTAGCATCGGCTTTCTTCTACGCCGTGGTCTGCTGGGGCTGTGGAAGCTCAGAGAGGGACAGGAAGAGACTCAATAAGCTGGTCAAAAGGGCTGGCTCAGTCTTGGACTGTCCTCTGGACTCCATTGAGGAGGTGGGTAAGAGGAGGATGTTAGCCAAGCTGACATTAATTATGGACAACCCCCCTTCACCCCCTACATGAGACTGTGTCGGCCTTAAGCAGCTCCTTCAGAACAGACTGCTTCACCCATGGTATAAAAAGGAACGACAGGTCATTGATGCCAACTGCTGTCAGACTGTTCAACACCAATAACCCTTAATGTAGCACCATAACACCTACTTATCTTGCACTACTTACACTTCTGCCTCCTCCATCCTGTGCAATTATCCTGTGCAATAATAGGATTTAATTTTTTTTACATATTTGTACTCTCACACTGAGTCTGTTTATTTCAAACAGTGTATTTAAACAGTGTATTTATTTATGCATCCAACCTTCAGCAAGGCAATATTCTGACATTTTATTTATAATGCACATTTTTGCCTCCTCTATTTAATGAACATATCGTATTGTCCTTTCTATATTGTATCTTTTCTCTCTTATCTAAATCGTTTTCTAGTATTTTTACTATTTTTAAGTCTTGAACTTATTGTATGTCTGTATGTCTGTCTACATGCTACTGTCACAAGTGAATTTCCCCGATGTTGGATGAATAAAAAGTCAAAAAGACAACAGGAGGCGGCTCAACAGGATTCACAAAGAAATCAGATAGTATGTAAGCTTCAATGAACAGTTCTCTAATGAGTTAATGGTCTTAATCGCTACTTTCGAGGTTTCTTCAATACAGCATAATGTTCATTTTTTTACATTATGGTTTCACTTTCCAGGTTTTAACACCACATTGTCTTCCTTTTCATTCTTGTTTTTTTTTCCTCTTCTAATGCTTTTGTTGTTTAATGGTGGTTGGCAAACAGCAGTAAACAAAACACTAGAGGACACTGAAATAATAAACTGAGGTTTAGCAAGAGCACATGGGTAATCCCCGAACGTGACGGAACAATCTGGAAGTGGTGAAGAGACCAGGATGTTATAGCCATGAAACTCTCACCATAGTGTGACTGACTAAGTGAAACACATTCTTATTGCAACTGCATGCACCAACCTGTGACGTACATACTTTGATGGTTTGGGATCAATACATCTAATGGTGGGTTTACGTTTTATTTGATTAGCGTACTTCAGAATGAACGTCAGCCTACGTTTGGCCAGTTAAATTCTTTAATGTGAAGCTACAACAGGGGGAAATGCCAGGTTTGAATCAGCAGTGATGGGACAATTATCCTTGTGTTAGGTTACTGCATCGTGTAGATCTGTGTAGTAGCGTGCCTGCAGTTGTGAGGGATTCAGTGTCAGCAGTCCACTCTGGTGCTAACGAGCTCAGACAGATGTACCCTCTTGTCCTGTATGAGTTGTCCCTTCATACAGGGGGGGTTCTATCAGATACACCACGTTTTAGCCATCCTGTAGATTTATCAGTGACTGTACTCAGGATGCCAACTTCAGTCATTAATGAACAGTTTCCTCCTCATCCCAACTCATACACCTCCAAATTTCTTATTTCACCTTCCCCTTGTCCAAACCCCGCCTTTCCTTCTCTTACTTGTTCAGGTCAACTTCACACTCTGTGGAAGAAATAAGTAAGAAATGTAGGGGGAATCTGTTCCATAATTCAAATTAAATGGATTAACAGAAATGCTTTTTCATTATATAACTGCATTTTTTGACTCATAAATAAAATGAGTAATAAATCGTCCAAATTGCATTTTCATTTTCTTCTTCAAGACTGTTCATATTGTAACTTAATTAAAAAAAAAAAGAAAAAAAGAGAGATTTTAAGATTTTATTTTCAAAAGATGCCCCAGCAAATAGTTACCAAAATAAATGAATGAATGAATTGAATGAAATTTGAAAAAATCCCCATAAGGATGAATGGGAAAAATTTTGCAGAAAAAGCTGAATATTTCCAAAATTTGTAGGAGAAGAAGCGTACCAAAAAACGTACGGAAGAATAATAATAACTAGAAAAATTGCATTTCCTGTGAAAATACAGTGTGAATGCTAAAGGCTGAAGCGATTTGGGAAATGAGTTGAATGACAAAAATGCATGAAACTATAAGAATGGTGAAAACAAGGTGAAAAGCTGTAGCTTAAGAGGGCTGGAAGATGCTAAAAAGGTGAAAAAAAGATGAAAATCCGTAGATTAAGAGGGCTGGAAGATGTGAAAATAGTGAAAAAGGCTAAAAAGGTGAAAAGTGAAATGCTGAAAGAGCTTAAAAAGGTGAAAAAAGGATACAAAGGATGAAAAGCTGTAGAGTAAGAGGGCTGGAATATGTTAAAATGGTGAAAAAAGGCTAAAAAGGTGAAAAGTTATAGGTTGAAAGAGCTTAAAAATGTGCAAAAAAGCTTTAGAGTAAGAGGGCTGAAAGAGCTTAAAAAGTTGAAAAAAGGATGAAAAGCTGTAGAGTAAGAGGGTCGAAAAAGCTTAAAAAGGTGAAAAAAAAGCTGAAAAGCTGTAGAATAAGAGGGCTGGAAGATGTTCAAATGGTGAAAAATGGCTAAAAAAGTGAAAAAAGGATGAAAAGCTGTAGAGTAAAAAGGCTGAAAGAGCATAAAAATGTGAAAAAAGGATAAAAACGGTAGAGTAAGAGGGCTGGAAGAGGTTAAAAAGATTAAAAAAGGCTGAAAGGAAAAAAGCTGTAGAGTAAGCGGGATGGAAGAGGTTGAAATGGTGAAAAAAGGCTAAAAAGGTGAAAAGTTAAAGGCTGAAAGAGCTTAAAAAGGTGAAAAAAGGGATGAAAAGATAACTCTTTTAGAGAGTTGGAATGGTGTCTCTCACTCAAAGTATGTTGAGTGTGAAATTGTTAAATTTTTGGGGGATAAAGCAAAATTTCTGAAAAAGTTGAAAGGTTAAAGCTGAAAAGTACAAGGCTGAAAGAGCTTAAAAAGCTGAACATTTTAATAGTTGAACAGTTTTTATAGCTGAACATATGCTGAAGTTGTAGCAGAATGAAATCTCTCTATAAAAGCAAATAACCTCTGTCTGTCTGTCTGTGTGTGTGTGTGTGTGTGTGTATTCCTCAAATATCTCTGCGGATCAGGATCAGACTGGCCTGAGAGTTTCAACATGGCTGCTGCGTGGTTCAAGGGTGTGCTATTTCGCATTTGTTTGGACTGCAATGATACCGTTAATAAATTATTTCATAAATGCTTTACAAATTCCGCGAGCATTGTCCACCGGAGCCACTACAGTCACGTGCGCACCAGAGCCAATCACTGCACACCGTGGCCATGCGCGCACCAGAGCCAATCACTGCAGAGCCCACCGCGACCCCCCACAGTAAGAAACAAGCAGATTTATACCTGCAGCGGCGCAAGCTGGACCGGGATTTTGCCGGCGGTTCGGTCCCGTTCTGTTCTATTCTGTGCATCTTAACTGACTGTTGTAGATTAATGAGATTAAACGAGTCCGGACCGAGTCTGTTCGGGTCTGAGGAGATCCGGAGACTCGCGGACAACAATGTGGAATCGAAATCTGTGGATGTTCGTATGTGGCTAGCCGCTAGCTAGCAGCTAGCTGCTAGCCGCTAGCTACACGGCCCACCTCCCGAAGCGACGGACCGGAAGCATCGGCACGTCCAAAACCGGACCTAGGGTAAATAATGTCCGCCACGCTTTTTCGCGAACATTGCCGTCACGTTTGCTTTGTGTCTGGTGCAGGAAGAAACGGTAAAAACGGGCTTTTGTCACAAAAGTGTCCAAGCAGGAAGTTTGGTTGTTGAGGAACAGGAAGTTGTGGGAGGGACCTAGGCGGATGATTGACATGCAACGACGGTCGGTGTGTGTGAGAGTTGAGAGATTTGTGACATGTAGCGTGTTTGGAGTGTGTAGTTAGTGTGTTATGTAGTGTGTTTAGTGAGTAGTGGAGTCGTTTTTTTGTTTAATGAGTCAGAATAATGAGGAGAAGCTGAATGTGGAGCAGGCAGTGCAGCTCTTCATTCAGCTGGAAGGAGCACAGGCAGACCTGAGCATTGCCTGCATTTAAATGTAAATAGTTACATATAACTTTGTAATTTTTTTAAATGTATGCACACATTTAGATGAACAACAATTTATATTTGCATTATATGTAAAAAAAAAAAAGGTTTGTTAAACATATTTGTGGTTTTCACAGAAAAAAAATATTTTTTTCATGTTTTTTTTTGTGATTTTAGGTCCATTGTGTTAATACAGTATGTCAAAAAAAACCAAAAAACTGTACAGTCACACATGTGAGGTTGTGCTGAAAATAATGACACCAAGTAAATAGCTTTTAAGATGAAACATAATGGCAAAATCAAAAATAGTCAAAAACAGCCAATTATACCCTTGAATATCGGATTTCACAACAAACCTAAATATCCCTGACGTCCCACCTTCAAACACAGCCTCATTTGGCCATCCATGAAAAAGCTGCTTAACCTCCCACTTTTTTATAGGAATACACTTTTCTTACGGGCACTGCACTAGTTTGAAAAAATTCCCCATAAGGATGAATGGGAGAAATTTTGCAGAAAAAGCTGAATATTTCAAAAAGCATAAAATATAGAAAAGCCAAAAGCAGTGGTGGACAGTAACGGAGTAAATTAACTTGAGTACTGTACTTAAGTACATATCCAGAGGATTTGTACTTTACTTGAGTATTAGATTTCTTTGGTACTTATTACTCTTACTTGAATAGATTTCCAAGACAAATATTTTTACTTTTACTCGAGTTAATGTCTAGGTAGGCTGGAAAGTACTCGTTACTTTCAGGTCTGCTCTTTTTTTTTTTTTTTTTTTTCTTTTCTAAAATACTATTGGACATAAGCTGTGTTTGTCAAAGAAGGAAACCTATCACAGTACACGCTCACCATTGGGATCTACGTAAAAGCGTAAATACGTCATCCCTCCCCATAAGGATACCACCAAAGTAGCCACGCTCTCGACTGCGTTTGTCAACACAAAACCACGACAATGGCTGCATCAGATGTAGTTTTTTGTAAAGCAGTGATTCTCAACCAGTGGTCTGGGTACAACATTGGTCTCTGAGGGGGTTCCAGTTTCCAACTTAGCTAAATGATAGAGAGTTAGTTGGACGGTGCAGGTTCATTTGGTTACAGTTTTAATGATTGTTAATAAACATCTGCATCTGCAACATCTGCTGCAGTGATGTTGCTAGGTACGCGTCCTGCGTCCCTGACGCATTAAAATCTGAAAGGACGCACTAAACTCACTATCCATGCGTCCCGGGGACGCACCTCATTTTTCCCATGAAAAACGATACATTGTGAACATTAAACAACTCGTGTTTAATCTCAGTAACTGGCAAAAGAAACCTTGTTGTTAGCAGACCGGACAAGCGCTGTTTCAACCCTCTGTGCATCTACTCGGCGCAGACGTGATCCCCTGTACAAAGTATCGCGACATGCTAATTTGGCCGCTACCAAAACAACTAGCCCGTCACTGCTGATTTCATTTCAGCAAGCATCCGTGGGGGATGTGTGTGTTAACACCCACAGTTTTCACACTTTTTCTGCAGTCCGCTGTTTTGCACAAACGCCTTACTGCGGCCGAGTCACTTTCTCCGGCCGCTTTGTGTCTGCGCTCGCTGCAGCTGCCTCCTCTCCTGTTGCTGCTTCAAACATGACACCGGCTTTGGGACTGACTGGCTGATGATTGGCTGTTCTGCCTTAAGTCCCGCCTCTCTTGCTATGTTAGATCTATTGTTCAGCTTGTGCTGATGAGGCGGGATCTACCGTAAAATACCAAATAATATCCGGGCGTGTATTTTTAAATCACTTAACAGACCAGGCGTTTATTTGGGACAGGCGTTTAATTCCCTCCTCACAAAAATCCGGGATGAAAATGTCACAAACTTATCCAGCTTCTCTGTGAATTCTCTGGAACGGTGAGCAACCAAAAACAATGTCTGTAACGTTCTCTGATGATTATAAACATTGATTATTCCTGATACGTTCAGTATACAGGTCAACACCAAACCACATGATGTGTTGTATAATGTGTTTATGTGTTTACAGCTGCTAATGTATGTAACGCTGTTACTGTGATGACATATGACAGTTAAATATTTAATCTGTCCATAATAACCACATCCTGACATGTAACAGAGATTTTTGATAATCTAAGTACTAATAATAACAATCATGACAAGAAATTAACAAAGACTGCAGATCAAGATAAGAAGCTGCAACTGGCAGTGAGCAGCTCTCTTTTCTGTTAGCAGTGAAGTGACATAGTCCATGACAGAACATTATAAAATATGATATTGTATAAAATAACATTTAATGGTAAAAAAAAAAAAAGTACAGTTGCAGTAGGCTTCTATTATGAATATTATAATTAAACAAATCAAGACAGATGTCACATTTACATGTCAGGGTGCGGTTATTAAAGACACAGATGTAATATTTAAGTGTCATTTATCATCACCCCCCGACCCAAAATTGTTTTACAAAAACATCACCACCACCATCACCACCACATCCATCCCCCACACTTTTGAAAAGCTTGCTACACCTCTGATTTCAACAATTAAAAATACAAACTTCATAGTTTCCACTGCTCGATGCTGTGCTCATTTGTGTCGATTATATTTTAACATTTAGGGGACGTGCTGTAATGAAATAAATAAAACATAATCCGATGGTGGTGATGAAAACTATATTGAAGGCCAGCCGCCATTTTGTTACTGTCATATGTCATGCCACTGTGACAGTTGTTTTACAATAAACTTTTCAGATTTGGAATTTAATTTGTTTAATTTCAGATACATTTTGAACATACATGAATATATCCGTTTATTATAACCATATCATACCACCATCAAAGGAGTTTAACACTCAATAAAATTTAAGAAATAGAATAATATAAGAAAGAAATACATTTTCTTAACTGGGGAGTCGGGACCCATTGAATTTCCCATGGACCCACTCAACTCACCACCTGTGTGTCCCGGGGACTCACTACATTGAAAACCTATCAACATCACTGTGCTGTCCTCCTGTGATCCCATTCATTTGATTTGTTTTTACAGGTGTTTCTGCAGGCTTTATATAACATTGTGGTTCTAAAAGCAAGCACATCAGTGCAGGTGGTTTCAAAGAGTTAATTCTCAGAAACAAGAGTTAAAAGGTCCTTAAATTCATTTAGAAAAAATTATAGTAATTCATTGATGTGAAAAATAAGAAATTTACTCTTACTCTTACTTTTACTTAAGTACCTTTAAAAGCAAGTACTTTTTTACTCTTACTCAAGTAACATGTCGACTGAGCTACTTTTACTTGTAACGGAGTAAATTTTGACCAGTAGTATTTGTACTCTTACTCAAGTACTGGGGTCGAGTACTCTGTCCATCTCTGGCCAAAAGTAACAGCCATCATGTCCTTAAAAAGCTGAACATTTTGATGGTTGAATGGTTTCAATAGCTAACAAATTTGTAGGAGGAGATAGGCGCCGAAAAACATACGGAAGAAGAAGAATAAATTCCAGAAGAACAATTGTGTGAATGCCAACTACTCCGTATATGTTCAGTATACAGGTGGGAAACCACAGGATGGATTTTATAATGTTTTTATGAGTGTTTACAGCTGCTAACGTATGTAACACTGTTACTATGATGACACATGACAGGTAAATATTTAATCTGTGTCTATAATAACAGGATCCAGACATGTAAATATGACATCTGTGGGAATAAACAGCACCAACGTCGGATTTTTGATAATATAAGTACTAATAATAACAATCATTGAGACTCAAACTCTGCAATTCAAGATAAGAAACTACAGCAGCAGCTTTCTTTTCTTTTAGCAGTGAAGAGATGTACTCCATGTCAGAACATTATAACATATATCAATGTATACAATAACATTTAATGGTAAAAAAAAACAAAAAACGTCAAGAGTAAAGTTGCAGTAGGCTACTATTATAAATATGCACCATATATAGTTACTATTATTATCAATAAAGTATTTCTGATTTTCTGAAAATGAAATCTTATAGGTAATTTTCTTTATCATTTTAATTAAGTAACAAGATGGGCAGTCTTGAAGAAGAAAATGAAAATTAAATTTGGATAATTTATTACTCATTTTATTTATGAGTCACATAATGCAGCGATGACCTTGGAATGAAAAAGCATTTCTGCTAAGGCATTTTAATTTTCAAATTTGACATTTCAAGTTGAATTTTGGTAACTATTTGCTGGGGCATCTTTTGAAAATTAAATCTTAAATGTAATTTTCTTTATCATTTTAATTAAGTTACAAAATGAGCAGTCTTGAAGAAGAAAATGAAAATGCAATTTGGATGATATATTACTCATTTTATTTATGAGTCAAAAAATGCAGCTATATTCTGAAAATGAAAAGGCATTTTATTAATCCATTTTAATTTGAATTATGGAACAGATTTGCTTCCATAGTGGGGATCTGTTCGGTCTCTGTTCACCAACGCTGCTGAATCGATGGATAGTTACCATGGTAACAGGGAGGCTGGAACCAAAAATACATTCTATACAACATCTTTAATACCTCCCCCTACATTCAGTTTGCCAACTGGTTCATCTTCCCACATACACCATTGTGAAGTCACTTCCTAAAAACAGGATGCGCGTTGACTGATGTAATAATTGTGACTCCAAAGGCGAAATGAAACACTCCAGTACATACAGAAGAGTAAAACCTGTAACTTACATGTATTATTGGCATTAAAATGGTATAGGAGTCCTTTTATGTGTCTCTTTTAATGGAGATGTTTCTTCTCCTGTGTTTAGGGCTCAGTCCTGTTAACGATTCCAGGAATAGTGAAGATATAGGATCATAATATGCAAAGTGAACTTTCAGAGTTTACATAAGCAACTGCGGTCAGCTGGATGATAAGACACTGAAACAGTTCCAGCAAACTAGTTACTGACTGTTATGCATCACCTCTCTGTATATTTTTACCTAATAAAGGATTTTAGTCATTGGATATCTGAATCTCAAACTGGCAATGGACAACTTTTTGATTTAATTTACCATTCTGAAGCAAACACGAGCCATTTTTAGACAGGGCACCAAGCAGCCAATTTGCCCGTCCTTGATGGCTAGGTCCGCGGTTTTAGACAGAGGCCAGCAAATTGGGGGTCTGTTTTGGTCTGCCGATTTTACGCCTCGGAGGGTACACTAATTTCCGCCTCGCCTGCTATCTAAATCCGAGGCGGCAATGTGCCGGCCCCTGCGTGAGATGGGCGGAGGTTTCAATGACATGCACTGTTGTGCGACCCACAGCTGGGGAGTTTTAAAACCAGGAAACAGCTGATCACAGCAGTCAGTCCATCATTTCATCCGCGGACATTAAGATGAGCAACTGGACAGCTGCTGAGATCCAGGAGATGCAAGCGTCTCCTTAGTCTCTGTAGCTGTTTGGTTGTGTTAGCTTGTTGTTGTGTCGGCAAGCTAAGAATGGTCGCTACTTTCAAATTAAAAGCACCCCGCTAAGAACCCAGTTTTAAACTCCAATGGGGTGCAATGTAAAGCTCTTATTTTGAAGTCAAATTTGTTGTCATTGATCACAGCCCAACTTCGAGCTTCACGTCACGTCACACGTTTACGCCTACCTCAAAGGGCGGCTTTTGGAAAAGGAGGAATATTACGCCTCCGTTTTAGAAAGACAGCCTGGCACATTGCCGTCCTTACCTTGGAGCAAATGTGCCACCTTTTCTATCTAAAAAGGGCTACTGTTTGCACAGTGTAATGGCTGTAGAAAATGACACCGTACGTGTACAGTACAGATACGTTCCCTTTAATTTTCACTCTCACTATGCTATTTGATCTGCCACTGGCCTGGATTTTTCCCACAAAAAAGGCAGGTTTTACAGTGTGCAACCAAAACAGGAAGAGGTATTGTTTTCAGTGGAACAACTTGCATAACTGTGGAAACTCTACACTGCAAAAGTAAAAGTACACCACTGATGGAGGAGGCACATAAGGCAAAGAGAGAGAGAGTGATAGACACTGAGGTAAAACAAGAGTGAACAGATGGGCATTCGCTTGATGGAGAGAGGCGGTGTTGTGACAAAGTCTGGTAGCATGTGTTGTAGGGCTGGGCGATTATGCTAAAAATAATAATCACGATTATTTTTATTGATACTGAAATCACGATTAATAAACACGATTATTCACTGATTTAAAAAAAAAGGATTTATTGAGTCACCAAAACTCAACTTTAAAAATAACTTTTAGAAAAACAATCAGATAGATTAGTAACAAGTAAAACAGTGTGAAGTCACTGGTGTTACGTCTGTAGGAGGAGATAATTTAAGTATGAAGGGTGGCAATATTTCAAAATGGCGGCCAAAATCAAAATGGCCGACTAAATATTGATGCAGAGATTTATTCGGGGAGACAGATGATAATAATATTTGTATGTTTGCGTGATGGCAACACGTACCGCTTGTCCAAAATCTTGACCAGTGTCTTGAAGCCTGGGTTGCTAACTGTACTGATAGGGCACATGTCCTTAGCTAGCATGAATGTCACAGCCTCCGTTATCTCTCGCTGTCACCGGGAGCCGGTGGGATATGGAGCGGCATTGTATAGAGTGTCCTCAATGGAGGACTGTGTTGCGGTGGCGGTGGCTGTAGCTGAAGTTGACGCTCTTGCACTTTTTTGGGTCTTTTGCTCCTTCAATACTTTGTCATAGACCACTTTATGGTTAAATAAATTTGTCGTGTTGCCCTGGGGTGCAGACACAACGGTGTGACAGACTTTGCAAACAATCTCCTTCTGCTCCACGTCCGACGATTTGAAGCCAAAATGTCTCCAAATGACCGAAGTTGTCCTACCTTTCTTTTCAACTAAAGGCTCAGGCTGCTTTTCTGCCATGTTCTCAATCTCTCGTTCCACAATTGATCCACACACTCACTGCTGCAGCTGCAGGCGACACAGATGCGTTCACTATGCTTTTACAGCGCAGTAATTTGCATACACGACGCACGGCGGCACAATAATCGTTTTTCTTCGATTACAGTGTTTTCATGATCGTGAGAAGCCAAAATCGAAATCGCGATCAAAATTCGATGAATCGCCCAGCCCTAATGTGTTGTTTTTTAACAGACTGTAGTGTTGAATCTTCCATAAAAAAAACTGTTAAGTTAATGAACAAATTAGGAGCTTTCAAGTAAAGTATCCATCATTGTGTTCAGTCCCTCCACAGCTTGTTTGGGCTTCCCTGTGGAAAACTGCTTTTCTACTTTATTTTTTTAATGAATTCCAGCTCCTGAGCTCCTTTCTTTTGACTTCAACATTGTCTGTATCACTCTTGAGAAATACCACCAGCTAAATGTTGGCTGAGCCCGTAGAAGGTTACAGTCAGTATGTAGCCCATAATTAATACTTTGTTTAATTTTCTTTCTAGGTTTTCTAGTTGTCAGAAACAGCCCCCTCTGTTAAACTGCATTGTTGTCATAGTAAGGTGTTACTCTTTGCTTGTGTTTCTCTACAGAGAACTGTGGTAGTGGTGATGCAGAGTGCTGTTTGTTATGTCATTGTGTGTGTGTGTGTGTGTGAGAGAGAGAGAGAGAGAGAGAGAGGGAGAGAGGGAGAGAGAGAGAGAGAGAGAGAGAGAGAGAGAGAGAGAGGGGCGTCTCCCCCTGACTATAGCTTCTTATTCTCCGCTAGGAAAGACAAAATGGGTGGGGGACTTGCGGTTATCTTCTCTAATCAGTTTTGCTGTATAGTATGTTCACTTGGTAACTTTACATCTTTTGAGTACCTGGCCATGCTTATTGGAAACCACCAACATATCCTGGCATTACTCATTTATAGACCACCCAGGTATAATCCCATTTTTTTAATTGAGTTCTCTGAAGTTTTATCCACCGCTTTGATTAAACATGACAAAATAGCTCTGCTCGGTGACCTGAATTTTCACATTAATGATGTTTTGGATTCCAAAGCAACCAAATTTCTAGATCTTCTTTCTAGTCTCAACTTCATCCAACATGTCACTGGCCCCACTCATAATCTTAATAATACTTTGGATCTAGTCTGTACAAAGGATATTACTGCTGGCCTCCCTTCTATTCTTCAGGTCCCGGTCTCGGATCACTCTTGTGTCTTTTTTAACCTTCTCACGCATGCACAGACTATTCGCTCTGAACCTAACCCTCACTCTTTTCGTTCCATTAACAACCATGTTAAGTCCCTTTTAGCTGATCATTTGCCTGATAAACTTGAGTCATTCTCCAACACAGCTATGTCTGTCAACAACCTCACAGCCTAAACAGTGCACTGTTAGAATCATTTGAGTCTTTTGCTCCTCTTAGAACTAATAGAGGACTCAAACTAAATCTGTGCCTTGGTTGTCCGACCTCACTCGCTCATTAAAACGAGCTTGCCGTAGACTTGAAGACAAATGGCGCACCTGTAAATCAGAGTCCTCACGCCTCGCCTGAACTCTCAGCTTTAAACGTTATAAACATGCACTTTCTGCTGCCAGATCTTCTTATTTCTCCAACTTGATTGAAACCAATAAAAACAATCATCGGGTCCTGTTTAATACTGTGGCCAGGCTTACACACTCTTCACCTGTTCCAAGCCCTTGTTTTACAGCTAATGATTTTCTAGAGTGTTTCACTGATAAAACCTCCCAAATAAGGAACAATATCATTAGCCAGCAACTCTCTAGTACCATGACCGGCCAGTGCTCTGTGTCCTGGTCCACGAGTTCACTCTCTCAGTTCAAACCAATTTCTGCTGAGGCCTTGGCCTCAATGGTTGCCGCCTTAAAGCCAACAAATTGTTCACTATATCCCATCCCTTCTGACCTCTTTAAGGAACTTTTTCCTATTCTGAATGCCCCTATACGTGCCATCTTGAACACTTCCTTCTCTGAGGGGTGTGTCCCCTTAACCTATACATCTGCTATCATTAAACAAATCCTCAAGAAACCCAATAGCGATCCACTGGTTCTTGCCAATTATCGACCTGTCTCCACTCTCCCTTTTTTATCCAAAATACTTGAGAGAATTGTTGCTGATCAACTGACTGCCCACCTTTCTGCCAATAATCTTTTTGACAATTTTCAGTCTGGTTTCCGCTCCTGTCATTCTACCGAGACTGCCCTAACTAGAGTAGTTAATGACCTACTTGTCACTGCTGACTCTGGATCAGCCTCCTTACTTTTAATTCTTGACTTAAGTTCGGCCTTCAATACCATTGATCATTGTGTGCTTCTACACCAACTGGAGCATTACGTTGGTGTTCATGGGCTGGCACCCTTATGGTTCCAGTCCTACTTATCTAGTAGAACCCAATGCGTTTTAATAACTCCTTGTCTGAATGCTTTACGGTTACTGCTGGTGTGCCCCAGGGGTCTGACCTTGGCCCTCTGTTGTTCTGTATTTATATGCTCCCTCTGGGTAGGATAATTGCAGAATATGGTATAAAGTTCCATTTCTATGCTGATGACTCACAGCTATACATTCCACTACAGCCTAATGACCCCTCTCAAATACAAAATCTGGAAACATGTGTAAACCAAATCAAGATCTGGATGAGTCATAACTTTCTCATGCTAAATACGGCTAAGACTGATTTGCTGGTGATTAAGCCTAATAACTATAAGTTCTCTTCCGAGAGTCTTTGTCTTAATATTGATGGTTGTTCGATTTCTGAAAGCATGCACATTAGAAACCTAGGTGTTATTTTTGATCCAACCTTGACTTTCCAGACTCACATCAAGGAAATCACCAAGACGGCTTTCTTTCACCTGCGTAATATTGCCAAAATCCGCCCTGCTTTATCCCAGCATAGTGCCGAGGTGGTTCTCCATGCCCTTGTGTCTTCCCTTTTTCTGGCCTCCCCATCTGTACTACTAGGAGTCTTCAGCTTGTGCAAAATTCAGCCGCCAGACTTTTAACAAAAACAAGTAGATTCTGTCACATAACTCCTGTCCTGGCATCATTACATTGGCTGCCCATTCAGGCTAGAGCCGATTTTAAAGTTCTTCTTTTAACTTATAAGGCTTTAAACGGACTTGCACCATCTTATTTAACTGAACTACTTTCTCCCTACATTCCGCCACGCCCTCTTCGTTCTCTTAGTTCGAACCTCCTTGTCATCCCATCAATCAATAAAAAGTCTGCTGGTGGCAGGGCCTTCTCTTACCGTGCTCCTTTTCTATGGAATGGCCTCCCACTAGATATTAAAGAAGCTACATCCACTGCAATTTTTAAAACATACCTCTTTAACCAATATTTTGGTTTAAACTAATTCTTAACTGTTTTATCATTTTCCTCTGTTGTTTTACTATTGTCTGTTATTATTGTACTTGATTTTATTGTAAAGTGTATTGAGACCATGTACCATGGTGATTTTGCACTTTAAATAAAAAGAGAAAAGAAAAAAAGAAAAAGAGAGAGAGAGAGTTGGAGAGAGAGAGTTGGAGGGAGAGAGTTTGGAGGGAGAGAGAAAATAATATTGAATCCAAGATGGTGTGCAACATGCTTGAAATAAAAATACTCCTTTCGGGTCTGATCAGACAGAGACTTATTGCTACAGGCACAGCCGCTTTATAAAGCCCTGGAAAAGCGTCTTGTGGACAAAACTGGCAAAGTTTTGCTGGTAACGCATTGTTGTGTAATTGACCCCTTACTACCTTTCATGTGTATTTAAGCACATACATGCTCACGCGCACACACACAGTGATTGTTTTCTTGGTTTGCTTTCTTCAGCTTCAACTGAGACACACATGTTCACTCCCCCCTCTTGACAGTTCAGTCCCGTCTGCTTGCCTGTGAGCCGTGATGGAGCCTTAAATTGAGTGAGAAGCCTTTTTTATTAGTGTTTTGGTTTTTGGTTTCTCTCACTCAGGGATGCTACCACATCGGTCTCATCTGATACCGCAGCACCTTTCTTTGCTCTTTGTTTCTTAATCCTTGAAGAAGATTTAGTGCTTTCCCCAGGCTTTCTTTATGTTACTACATTACTGCCACTGTTTCTTGCATGCTACTGTGCTCTGAGATCAGACATGCAGGTAAGGTACTGGTAAGAGACCAGGAGTGTGTGCATGTGTGCATGAAGGGGAAGTGGTCTGGGCAGGGTGTGCATGTGATTTCACATGAAGCCCAATGAGCAAGTGGACCTCTCTTGTAATATGGCTTTTCTAAAAGTGGGATGATGTGTGGGTACAACTGTCTAAAATCAGAGCTTGTACAATAACAACTCATTTTTAAATTTCTTTCCAAACTGATCATATTAATTTTAGTTACAACAGTTGTTCGTTAAGCCTGTCAGCACAAAAGCCATGCCCTGTCATTACCTCCACCTTCAACCTTGGCTGATATAGGAGTTAATGCAGCTTGCTAAGCAGGCTTAGTGTAAGCTTTGATCACTCACCACTGCAAAAGCTCAATGGAATTAGATTCCAGCCCAACAATAGCTTGTCATTTCATTACACCAATGGCAGGGGTGCATAATTTCAGTCATGAAATGAAGATTCCTGCAAGGGTAACGAATGGATATAGACAGAAACGCATTAGATATTGTATACTGGTGCACAGCATATCATGTGTATTATCAGTCTCGGTGTGCTTTATATCAGCACTGGCAATACTCATGCTCAACTAGCCCTCAAGACACCATCACAAATAATCATATTTTTTCCTCTGGCCCTGTGCACTCATTAACTTGGAATTGGTTTCTAAAAATAAAAACTGAATAAACTGACTGATTTGGGCACATGTTTGCATAAACATTATCTGTTTATAAAAACATGTGCCAAAATCTCTCAAGCATCACATAACCTGAAGAAATTAAAACTGCAATAAAACACATCTTTGTCAAAGAAGTAAGTGTGACATTGAGGTTTTAAGACACACAGAGTTGCAAATAGATTTTAAAAATCTGTGTTATTCTGACCCTTTTTTTTTCTTATCAAGGGTAAAAAAATTACATTCAGTTAAACCCCAGCTTCTCATTTGTCCTTACAGGTAAGAAAAAAATTTCAGCAATTTCACCAACTGTCCTGGGAAAAGGAATCACCAGCCATAGCTTTGCAGATACTCTTCACGATTAAGCCTGTGACGATCAGAGGATGTAAGTGTTATATTCTTGGCAGTCCAGCAAGACCTGACGAATACAAGAATCAGTGTAGCCCTCGAACCTAATCTGGTTTACTGCTGCAGTGTTGGGTGATGAATCATCACATTTAACAAGTTCTCTATTCCTTTCCCTTTGTTGCCTGCCTTCTTCCTCAGCAGATGGGCCAGAGTCAGCAATGTTCCCATTCCTATTCCCTACCTCCCTCTTCATTTTCCAAACTGGCCCTTCATGAGCCTTCTCTGTAATCAATAATTAATTAATCCATTGGCACTGTTTTGTGGCGACTTCTGCTCAAATCCTGTTAAAAGTCATTAACACTATCAGACATACTACATTAAACATTTTCATAACTAAAACTTAGTGGTGTGCATACCTCCACCAAGGCCAGACCTCTTCCCCTTTAAATCATTTAAGCCTAATCTAATATCAAACTCTGTATTACTTAAATTCTTAACCACCATTAACTGCTTCATCATGATCACTGAATCTAAGGTCCACATTAAATTGTACTCACTTATAGATACAAACCATCACAGTAATCTGTCAGAAGAATAATTCCTCACTAAAATGCAAATGTCAAAATATATGACAAGCAGAGTTCCTTTGATCTATCTCCAAAAACCATGTGACACAGCTTCATGAGCCTTTTTTCCATTTCATTTTTATCATTTTGTAGGAAATATACACTGCAGAATTTCGACAAACTGTGCAAGACAAGACAATGCAATACAAATGAATGCGCCATGTTTATTAACATAAATGGTTACGCTAAGGAAACAAAACCCCTTAGTTAGGGAAAGGTTGTGTTCTTGGTCAAGCATAGAAAAAGTCAATGCTAAAATGAAGCAAAAGAGAGGAAAACACTATAGCAGACGTAAGTACTACATTAAACCTAAACCTTTCAAACACAGTAAAGAATTCAATCTTTTTTACAGATTACAAAATGTAATTAATGCTAATAAATAATGCTCACCACTTGGTATGCACTTGGATAAATAATACATTTGTGGTCAAAAGTTCCACTTGTAAAGAACATGTAAATCATGGCAGTCTTCAGTTCCTTTAATTTCTACAGCTCTCACAGTTCTGTGATGAAATGAGTGGAACACATACTACTAGACAAAGAACATTCATGAAGTTTGATTCAATAATGAATTTACTATAGGTCTTCTGAAAATGTGACCAAATTTGTTGAGTCAAAAATATACATTCAGTAACCTGAATGATCCATTTTGGTGATTATAGAAAGTTGTGTGCATTTGCTTTTTAGCATGGCCTCTTCTTCGGAATCATAATAATTGATAACTGTTTTTCTGGGCCCATTTCATTAGGGCCTGTTTACCCATGACCCATTAGACTCAGCTACAAACATTTATAAAAATTTTGTTCACTTGCTAGAACAAAAGAAAACCCATTATTACAATATTCATCTGAATCTGTGCATTGTCATATACTAACATTTTTAAGTATTCTCTTTTTACTGTTGCAGGTGTACCTGCTTTTTATATACATTTTCTCTATTAGAACAATTTTTGTTTTTAAGGAGAAGGCACATCCCTGTAGCTGCAGGCCTTTATCATTCATTGGACTTGACCTAATGTTACTGTATTTCCTGATTCTATTATATATGTTCTTACTGTATACACCGTGTTGGGAAAAAAGCCAATTTAAATGGTGTTTTTAAATTTTTCTTGTAATAAACCATGTCAAATGATTATTTGAAAACTGGATGTTACACTCGACCTAGGGAGCTGAGCCCAACATAAATAACCAACACCCAACATGGTGTAAATTCAGAGAAAATACAAATCATTATAATCCCACAACAGTGCCTTACATATTGGGGCCAATACCAAAAAACTAAAAGACAACCCTTTTCAATGTGGCATCAATTTCAACATTCTGTGGGTATAAAAAGCTGGTATTGTCAGTAAGTCATTCCAAGTTCATCATTCAAACAGCCATGAACACACAACGTCACTTAACGGACGAGCAGCGCCACCTGGCCATAGCGCGCCTTCGGGTCGGTGGCAGGCAGTCAGATGTTGCTCGTGAACTTGGTGTGTCTCAAAGTGTCATCAGCAGACTTGCATCAAGACACAGAACTACTGGCAGAGTTCGTGACAGTACTGATGAATCACACACTGATGAGTGTCGGGTCACCAATTGATGGTCGTCAGCGTTGCTGGAGAAGGCGAGGTGAGCGATACGCCAAGGTCAACATGGTCCCCAGGGTTCCCTTTGGTGGAGGAGGTGCAACAGTCTGGGCAAGCATCACCAGTCAGCGCAAAACAGATTTGGTTATTGTAGATGGCTCAGTCACTGCACGTTCTTACCTCAGAGACATCATAGAACCCATCATCATCCCCCAATTCCGCCAGCACACCCCCAACTTTCTGTTCATGGATGATAATGCTCCACCACATCGTGCCAGAATTGTCACAGCTCGACTTCAGGAAGTCGGAGTGCCTCATATGGTATGGCCAGCAATGTCCCCTGACCTGAACCCCATAGAGCACGTCTGGGACCAGCTGAAGCAGAGACTGGATGATCGTACTCCACCCCCACGTGACCTGGCAGAACTGCGTGTAGCACTTGTGGAGGAGTGGAACGCATTGCCTCAGAACAACATCATGAGGCTAGTGAGGAGCATGAGACGTCGCTGTCAAGCTGTCATTGTGGCAAATGGTGGAAACACCCGCTACTGACATTGTCAATTGTTGTTATTTGGGGCTATCCTTGTTATTGTCTAAATTTTTGGGGTAATAAATATTAAACTAATGAAAATGGTGTTTCTTCTCATTCATTATTAGTAATATCAAAGGGAACTTTTACTTATTTCTTTAAAATTCAGACCAAATAGGAAAAGCACTCATGTCAATAACAATATCCCTAACTTATTGTGAGTAGTGTATGTGCAAACAGGAGCACCCTTTCACCAAACCTTTTTCCTCACTCTTATCCTGGTAGTCAAAAGATTAGTTTGGAGTTTAGTCAGGTTACTTTAGCTGAACAGTAGCTCAAATCTGTCTGTTGTTAAAAGAGGGAAGATAAACACATGCTGGTGTGTTTGATAGCTCTTCCAATACAGGGTAGTATTCAATAAAATTCTTGTTACATTAGGAGCTGACCATTTTTTGGAAAATATAATAAGTCAGGGGATTCTCTCTTTGTTTTGTTTGTCCACAAACAAAATGCCTCATCACCCTGCCAAGGCACCACATCAACAAAGCACAGACTACTCACATATTGTAGAACAAACTAATATGAACAACACTGATGATTCATGACCAAGGCGTAATCTGCTTTCCTTTTATTGTGCTCATTATTTCACTTTATTACAGTTGTTGTAGTGTTACATTCTTGCCTTCTATTCAGTATTGTATATTATCCTACTAAAAGTGCAGGGCGGGAACACAAGAATGAGTAAAAAGCAATACTAAAAGCAGTGGCTCCGTTTGTGAAGTGTCATTTTTATTGACTGTGTCAGATCACTTTTTGATCAAGTTGTATGGAGCCAGAACAGTCTCATAATGGATAAATGAACACATAAAGGAATAAATGCACGAAAAAGGACTCACAAATGTATTTGCGGAGTTGTATATATATATATGAGTCGATACACAAATGCATTTTCAATGCACACACAAATATGCTTCAATCCATATATAAGTAAAAAAAAAAATCACATATAAAAATAAGATTTGTAAACATATTTGTGATGCGCACACAAATATTTCTTGTTTTAAATATGTGCAATAAAAATTCACAAATGTACAAATTGTCAGTTATATGCAATTTTCATCAAATACATATTTGGAAGTTGTTACATTGATATATGAATTGTCAAACGTGCATTTGTCTCATTGCTTTTAATTTGTAAACCTCCCTGCATTTGTGTGCGGATTTTGAGACTCATTTAGCGCGAGTCCGATTCACAAATGCATTTTTTCTACAAGGGGGTCGTCTGCAGCCTATCAGATGTCTCAGTCCTTTACAGCCAATCACATGAGTGCCTCCCCACGAGGGGTTTTTAACTGACGTCATTACAGCGCGCAACGGATCTAGGAGTCTACCCATGGTTCATAGCGGTAGTCGGCTTTGCTCTTCTGGTTGAACTCGGTGTTTACGCTAGCGTAGCTGTCATGCTCGCTCTAAAAACTGTCTTTTAACACAAAGAAAGCGACAAAATGGACAGAAATCGGAGGTGGATACACAGTACGGATGTTTTAAAAAGTTGTGAGGACAGTCCTCACCCGTCAGTTCTCACGGAGTGGGCAGATGACATGAAGCATTAGCCCGACGTTAGCTACATCATAGTTAATTATCTTATATTTCCTGAAGGTGTTGACGGCGGAGAATTACGTAGTTACAAAAGCACAGAAGCATACAACTACCTGCACAATAACAAAATAGGGAAAGTACTGTTGAAGAAACACAGCAAGTTGATATTTCTGAAGGCAGCAGTAGCACCCAGCCACAGCGTCAATTAAGCTAAACATACAGCGTGGATGATGCTGAAGGAAAGTGAAGTCGTGGAGACAGGCGGCTGCTCGTGCATTGCCAGGTTAGGGAAGTCATGTAGTCATGCAGCAGTTATTCTGTGAAAGATATTCATAAACCCAAATATTTATTTTAGTGTCAAAGCCGCGAGCCACACTAGTCCCCGTTCCTCCTTCCTCAGCATGGCGTGTAAATTAGGGCGCAGGGCACAGACATGTTTGTCTAAGTTGTTGATGTTCTACACAACACGTTTCTGAAAAAATCTTCAATTTTCATGAATTGTTGTGGCAACCAACAACGGCACATGTTGTACCTGAGCTCATTTAAAAAACAATTTAGCATTTATGACATAACGCTAGTTGTTTAGGGCTAGCTTAGCGGCAGCAGTCAGTCATGCTGTTGCAAGGCAACCGGACACAGAACACCGCCAGCCGAAGTAGTTATCTGTCATGGCAGCCAGCCCCCATAGGCTAGATCCGTTTCGTGCTGTAATGACGTCAGTTAAAAACCCCTCGTGGGGAGGCACTCATGTGATTGGCTGTAAAGGACTGAGACATCTGATTGGCTGCAGACGACCCCCTTGTAAAAAAAAAACGCATTTGTGAATCGGAGTCCCGCTAGATGAGTCTCAAAAATCCGCACACAAATGCAGGGAGGTTTACAAATTAAAAGCACTGAGACAAATGTGCGTTTGACAATTCATATATCAATGTAACAACTTCCAAATGTTTTTGGTGAAGATTGCAAATAACTGACGATTTGTACATTTGTGAATTTTTATTGCACACATTTAAAACAAGAAATATTTGTGTGTGCATCACAAATATGTTTACAAATCTTTTTTTATATGTGAATTTTTTTTTTAAACTTATATATGGATTGAAGCATATTTGTGTGTGCATTGAAAATGCATTTGTGTATCGACTCATATGTATATACAACTCCCCAAATACATTTGTGAGTCCTTTTTCATGCATTTATTACTTTATGTGTGCATTTATCCATTATGAGACTGTTCTGGCTCCATAAAGTTGGTGGTTTGTATAGGTGTTGTAATGGATTATTTTATAAGGCAATTTATGCATTATATCATTTTATTTATACCACTCTGATCCTGTATGTAAAGGCAAAAAAATATTGGTGCCGCTATTCTTGTCTTTACCCCTGTAAATGTCTTTAACCAGTGCTGACAGTGATTATGGCAGTTTAGTAGCACCTAGTGTCAGCAGCAGGATACTGCAACACACACATGCACACTCACTGGCACACACACACACACGCACACACAGAGCCAGCCTGACAAGGGCTAAATTGTGATGGCTAGACAACTGGGTCAGAGAATCTAAAAAACTGCAGGTTTTGTGGGGTTTTCCAGGTCTGCAGTGGTCAGTATCTAGGAAGGAACAGTGGTGAACTGGCGACAGGGCCAAGACTCACTGATGCACGTGGGGAGTGAAGGCTGGCCCATGTGGTCAGATCCAACAGACGAGGCAATGTTGCCCAAATTGCTGAAGAAGTTAATGCTGGTTCTGTTAGACAGGTGTCAGAATACACAGTGCATCGCAGTTTGTTGTGTATGGGGCCGCATATCCACAGACCAGTCAGGGTGCCAAGACTGACCCCTGTCGAGAAGCACCAACAATGGGCACGTGAGCATCAGAACTGGACCACGGAGCAATGGAAGAAGGTGACCTGGTTTGATGAATGACATTTTCTTTTACATCATGTGGATGGCCGGGTGTGTGTGCATCGCTTACCCTCGGGAACACATGGCACCATGATGCACTATGGGAAGAAGGCAAGCTGGTGGAGGCAGTGTGGTGCTTTGGGCAATGTTCTGCTGAGAAACCTTGGGTCCTGCCATCCATGTGGATGTTACTTTGACACGTACCACCTACCTAAGCATTGTTGCAGACATGTGCACCCTTTCATGGAAACGGTAGTCCCTGATGGCTGTGGCCCCTTTCAGCAGGATAATGCACTGTGCCACAAAGCAAAAATGGTTCAGGAATGGTTTGAGGAGCGCAACAAGTTTGACTTGACTTGAGACTGTGATGTGGTTTTTCTTACGAGCAATGGGGTTTGTTGTTCTGTGCACAAGAAATCGAGACAGGCATGCATGAAGCATGGTAATGTTTAAATAGGCACATGACAGTAAGGGGAGTGATTGAGGTGTGGTCCTGCTCCTGAACTTCAGCTAAAACTTTTATCATTTATGTGTTTGCTTTGTATTTGATATTGACGGTACAGTCTTACCACTTGTTGTGGTAGTTTCATGGTGCAGAAGGTCGGTGAGGAAAGAAGGGTCCTGGTTATGAGGGGCTTTGTAGGTGAGAAGGACTTTGAATTGGATCAATTGTGGGACAGGGAGCCGGTGATCTTCTGGAGGACAGGGATGATGTGGTCATGGGAGCAGGAGTGGTTGAGCAGGTAAGCAGCAGAGTTCTAGATGTATCGGAGTTCAGTAAAGATTTTGGAGCTTCTTTGCAGCTGAACAATGATCTTGCTTTGTAACACTAGTGCCTTATGTGCATGTCTTTATTCCTTCCGTTTTCATTAATTTTAATGATCCTATACTTCAAAATTATACTTCAATGTTACATATTTCCAATTTCTGAAGTTGTTGAACAGTATTAGAGACATTACAAATCACAACTGCTCAATGACCCTGGTAGAAAGTTAACCTGCATTGGATAAAAAGATGAAGAAAAATCGTATCTATATTGTTTTCACATATCACTGTTTGTTTGTCATCACAAGGAGTCAACCAATATGACTTTTTCAAGGCTCAGACCAGTAACAATTATTAGAAATCAAGGAGACTGAAAGCCAGTACAGTATGTGTGACGGATATTAACTCTTTGTTTCAAAATCTTAGTGATGGAGTAAACCTAAAACAATATATTTAAGTATTGTTCTAAATTACAAAAAAGTGATCTGCCATCTGTCAGTGAGCTGTCAGTTTTTTTTTTCTCATCACTGCTTCGCTACATTAACATTAGTCCCAGAGTGACGGCTTTTTCTTTGGCTTACTTCACATTCAACATACAAAGGTAATTAATCATTAATTAACTAAGAGAAACGCTCGGAACTGCTGCCTTTTTTGAAGATGAAATTGAAGCTAAGCATGTGTGCACTGGAAATTGTCTGGGCACTACACTTTCCTCACAGTTCAGTTTAGCTTTTTTCGTTTCATCCATATCACTGTTGATTAGCATTAACATTAACAACAGTTTTTCACATATGTGAGTCAATTCTGGACCTTAGGAGATACGAGTCTTGATTCTTCTGGGAATTTATTTTTTAGCCCACCCCTACTGCATTTCACATACTTCATATTAGGAGTTACTTAATCCTTTTCTAGCATGCTAAATAGTATGGTGGTATGGTTGTTGGGACACAGGGTTATTTGTGCTTTGGGGTGTGTGTCACCACAGGAATTGTCCGTGTTATAGCAATGTCTGTCCAGCCTGTGGTTCCCTCTTGGCAGAACTCACTACAGCCGGGCAGGATGTGGGAGGGAACTTGTTTGCTGCAGTTACCGATGTAGCCATGGGGAAGCAATTCATTGCTGTTCCAAGACTTGCACACACACACACACACACACACACACACACACACACCAGCACAATGAGCAGCCAGTTTGAGTGCTGACAGAGAGCAGGCAGTAGTTTAATGAGAGTCCTTACCAGCTAGGGAGATAGCAGGTTGAATCTCCACACACACACACACACACACACACACACACACACGCACACACACACAGAGTTCATACACAGGCATGCTGTAGGAGAAGGAAAGACTCATGGAGGTAAGCAAAGATTACAAGGCTGTTCACAGTTTAGTATTTACAAGTTATATGTTAGAGGGAGAAACACTAGCTGTATGTGGTCGTGTGCATGTAGTGTTGGCATGTGTGTGTGTGCATTTGCTGCCAGCTCACCCTGCAGTCTGGGGCGGTAAGGAGTAGGAAGTCTGTTGCAGAAAACTGCAGCAAAATCTTTTTTTTCTTTCAGTTCTGTCTTCGCCTCAGCAGCCTCCCTCTCTGCTGTACCTCTTGCTCTCACTCTCACTGACATCTAGTGACTACACAGGCTTATAGCCCTCAGCCTCTGAATCATTCATACATGTTAATTGCCATAATGGGGTTTTGTAGGTCCTTTTGTGTGCTAGAATGTGCCTTATGTGTGATAGAGTTCAGTATTAGCTGAAAATTTCCAAAACAGGCAATGTTATAAGGAGAGATGTTGTGCTGGAAACAATTTAATGTTTTATATTTATAATTTTCCATTTTAATTGCTTAAGTAATATATGATGTAAAACTACAGCTATATTATGTGCATAAAATATTATATGTAATACTAGACAATTCCCCGCCAGGGAAATCGCGAGAGTGGGCTGTGCGCTTTACCCCGTGACGAAAAAAATATGAAAGCTACAGCAAAAGTTGAATCCCACGTTGATAATTTGGACTTGGATCTACATTTTAAAGTTCGAATGGTGTGTCTAGGTCAAAGTATGCCAGAGATGTCGACCTTTGAAATCTTTTTTTTTTTTATCTTTTCACCTGGTCTCATTCATGTCTTTGAAGAAAAGTAGAAGCACATCAAGCTACAGAAAGAGAGAGAGAGAGAGAGAGAGAGAGAGAGAGAGAGAGCTTATAGCCCCTGTACGGAGTTTTTAACTGGATATGCAAAAGTCTCTGGTTTCTGCTGATGTGTCTCTGTTACCTACAACAGCAAATGAGTCCATCAGCGTGAAGATACGCCTTTTTTTAAGTAGTCTAATTCTATACCTCTGAAAGGCATTGGTCGGGTCGGACCACTGACGAAACGATTTACGGCAGTCAGACCGGAACTGACGACATTCAGGATACGGCATAGCCGTTTTGTTGCTACGCTAGCCAGTGCTAACCGAGCTAAAACTTTTGTCATGGCTGATAATGAGACAAAGAAAAGAAAAAGAATTCGAACCGAAGACCAACGAAAGGCCAAGAGGGAATCCGATCGAGCTAGAGCTAAAACACGGATAAACATTGGCGATTCCTTCCAGAGATGGAGAGAGTTGCGTAGACAGGTTTGTAAATTTTATTTCATTTATGAAATGTAATGCGGGACGTAGTTTACAGCAATACATGAATTTATGTTGTTACAACAAAGCTGGCTAACGTTACCACAAGATTAGCTCTAGATACTACACTCGTGAAAACGACAACAAACGTCTTAGATCACACATCCATTTCAGCTGTGTGTATGCTTCAGCCCAGCCGACCTGCAACGATGCATCGGTAATATCCTCTGTCATTATAAATGATTCAGTTTCTTACTTAGAACAAAACATCCATCACAATCACTGTGACTTTGCTGTAACGCTAGCTCTGTAGCACCGTGGGTAATATATATAGCTGGGAAATTGCAGTGCAACAGCAGCATTACTTTGTTTCACCGGCGGCATATTATATTAAGTAGAAATACAAATAGATACATTACCTCGTCCATATGCATGCTGCAGATAGCTGCTAAAAAAAAAAAAATTTTCAAAGCAAGTCCCGTCGTCTTTCCGACGTTTCCAAAACAAATCTACACGCGCCGGCCAGACAAACGTCTTCACGACAGTGGGCGCTAGAGCTCATGGGAAATGCAGTCCGCCAAAATCAACACTAAATGAAAAGTCTGTACAGGGGCTTTAAATTTGTGTTGAAAAGTGCTTTTCAACACACATTTAAGCCAACATTCCAGTTTGTTTTGTTTCAGCTGATGAGTATGAAGAGATGTTACAGTGAGAATGAGTCAAATACTCTGAATCAGACTGAGAAATTCAATAAATCTCAATAAACCGATGATCGGAAACATTTCAATATTTGGATGGAGTTCCTGGCTTGAATGAATGAAAAGATAATCGTTAAATATAGTTTAAATGTTGGGAAATATACTGTGCGTGTGTGTTTGTGTGCAAGTGTGTGTGTGTGTGTGTGTGTGTGTGTAATTCACTGCTCGTTCTCGTTCCTTCACTGATTCCTGGTATTCTCGTTCAGTCAGTCACTCGTTCTTGGCTAGCCGGCTTTAGCTGTTAGCTGCTAACTGTTGTGTTGTCTAAAAGTACACATAGTCATGAAGTTGCAGCTATGTATTTGCCTTGAACTACAGTGTTATGTTGACCGTAAGCACGTTCGTTTGAGAACGAGGAGTTGAGAACTGTCCATTACATGATTCACTGCTGAACGATGTTGTATCTGAAGCGCGACTGGATGAACGAACGAACAAACTACATGAACGAGTCTTCCTGCCGAACCGCACGACAGGAACTGAATCTTGACATCGAATGATGAAATCCACCTCTAGTTACAGTGAAAATGAGTCAATACTCTTAATCAGACTGAGAAATTCAATAAATCTCAATATATCGATGATTGGAATTTTTTGACCTCGTCCCATTCATTCCTTATGGGAAATTTTTCGCAGTATTCTGGAGAAAAAAATAATAGCATACAGAGTCCGATCGCGCCGCACGTTTTGATATATTATTTCATTGTGTGCGCTCAACGGTGTGGGACGAGTTAGCTGCCAAAAAATCATGGGAGGATGAAAAATAAGAAGAAGAGGCGCGAGCAGTAACAATAGTATGGACACCTAAAGCTCTGCTATAGAGGTGATTAATTTAATTGCCTTCTCTGTAATATTTTATCGTACCAAATGAGTAGCATTAATTTAATTTAATTTAAATTAATTTTGTCACCCCCTTGTGAAACAGTCATATTGCAGATGTTACATGTCGCCGTTGGACTGCTTTCGCTTTCTAATTTAAGTTATTTTCACACTGCAGACATTTTATCCACAGGTTTGCCAGAGTAATGCTACATGTCTGTCTGAGTTCTGCCACAAATTGTTCTCTGATGTAAAAAAGAAAATAAATCGGGCATGGGTCCACGTTCAAAATTGCTGATCCCCCATCAGTGTAAAAATGCCCATATCAGCCCGTTCCCAAGCCTGCAGATCAGTTCAGGACATCCCTAATTATGACAGAAGAGAAAACAACAAAAGACCCATTGTGAAAGAAGGGTCTGTTGTTGTTTTCTGTCAGATGTCATCAGTAGACCGCATCCCAAATTCCTTCTTTATTTATGCACCATACCTGGCTGTTGATAACACCATATCACTTTGTGCGGCAGAATTTAGTGTGTTCACCCAGGTCTTATGCTGAGACCAAAGCCAAGCTGAGGTGATAAAAACTTGTGTCTGCTGCAGAGTCAGTTGTGTTTGGTGTAAATGCAGAGTTTACACTTTCCCATTGCTCACAGAAGCCTGATCAAGGTAGATTTAAAGGGATATTCCGGTGTAAGTTGGTCTAACACACTGTGAAACTGTGTTAGACTCCCTCTCGAGAGATCAAGTTAGCAGACCTCTAATTTACAGAGTTTTATCAACCTCAGAAACGACCGCACAACAACAATACACTGCAGTAAATGGATCCAAATATAAACCACCACCAAAAAGCCACAAATAATGCTCAGAACAGCACCAAACTTCAGCAACAGTACAAACAGGGTCTCAGCACATAGTCCAGGGCATTACAACTCCACTAGCTTAGCTGGATTTCCACTGAAAAGCTGACAAAATTTACCTCTCTTCTGCAGCAGCTTCCTGTTGACGGGAAGTCCCGACGAGTCGATTACCGAGTGCAGTAGTGTTCCGCGGCTCAAGGATGAAAATTTATGATTATGACTCCGTGGAAAAGCAATCAAAGTTCATATGTGTCTTACCTGCCAGTATATAAGTTATTATCGAGAGTGGTTAGGGAAAAGAACGGAATTGAGCATTTCTAACCGCACTCGGTAATCGTCGCGTCGGGACTTCCCCGACCCGGAAGCTGATGGAGGAGAGCAAAAATCTGTTTTTAGCTTCACAATAGAAATCCAGCTAAGCTAGCGGAGGTTAGATGCCCCAGACTATGTGCTGAGACCCTATTTGTACTGTTGCTGATGTTTGGTGCTGTTCTAAACATTATTGGTGGCTTTTTGGTGGCAGTTTATAGTTGGATCCATTTATTGCAGTGTATTGTTGTCGTGCGGTCGTTTCTGAGGATGCTAAAGCTACGTGAGCTAGCGCTCTGCAAACTTTATCTCTTGAGGGGTAGTCCATGCCGTTGGGGCATGCTCAAGCAACACTTTACGCTGAGGAAGTCGATGCTTTATAATTCGGTGGCCTACTCTTGCCGGTGTGAAATAATGTACGCTGATGTCAGAAAAATTGTGTGAACTGCTGCATGATTCCCCGGACAAAGAGTGAGTCGATGGCCCGCCTCTTGAGCTGGCTGAAGAGAATGTGCACACGAGGCATGATGCAATGAAATAGTTTCAGGAAGAAGCTGAAAGAGTCATCCTCCAGTAGCCTCACAAACCTTCCAGCTTCTGGCACAGTGGTAGGCTCAAACTCCCCTAATGGTTTCAAAACACTGGATGATGTCACCTTTGTGCTAAAACAGTGTTCACTGCACAGATATGGAAGTTCCATCTTAAGGGGGTTACACACTACAGGATAATCGGGGTGATTTTTGTCCCGATTTCCCCCTTACGATCAAAGCCAGCAAAGGAACAATCATCTGATGTTTGCAAAGGACATCGTGTCTGATTTTCCTGTGGCCTGGGGTGTGTTAAGAGTGATTTTGTCCGGTCAGATCTGCTCGGAAGGCGTCGGAAGGAGAGATCGTAAATAATGAACATGTTTAATATTTGTGACTAGAAATCCTGTAATGTGTGGGGTGTTACGAGCGGAGCCGAGCACGCACAGCGTGTGATGTCACGTGGACCGGAAGAACAGCCAATCAAGATGCGAGCTGAGTCAGCTGTGTTTCTCCGTCAGCCTTTTATTTACCTGTTGCCATGGTTACCCGCAGTACCGGGGGCCAGAGCGCACAGCGCTGCTCTCAAAGCTATCTGTAATATTTGTGACAATTTTTACTCACGTCCAACTCGCGCTGTAACGCATACAGCCCACACTCTCGCCGTCTCCATGACTTTTTCAGCCAGTAATAGGCCTAAAACAACCACCACTGCATCTTCCGGTTCATTCGCCATGTTTGTTTGCATTGAGGTCACGTTTGACCACGCAAGATTTGTAATATTGAGCGTGAAGAACCTGATATTCTGCTGAAGAATCGGTTAGTGTGTGGTGTGCACTACGGAGAACACCGCACACTATAAGATCGGCAGAGAGAGATCTTGTGCGATCTGTGTTTTGTTATTATCAAGTGTGTGGTCTCCTAATCTGTGAAGGTTTGAAAAATCCTGTAGTGTGTACCCGCCTTTACTCTGTTTGCTCTTGGGAGTCTGTGTGCCACCACTCTGTCACACACACTGGTTCTTGAAATGATGATGATGATCTTGAAAAAAATCCATAGAATCCAGCGAGGTCAGAGAAGAACTGATTAACTGATGGGATGGTAGATGTCGCCTGCTGCATGATAAAAGCTGAAGAGGAAGAAATTGCAGCTCATGGGGAGTTGCTGTTGTGGTTTTCCCTCTGGGGCTTTGGCAGCCAAACGTGTAAGTCCTACCTCTGAAATAAGACCATCAGCTGAAAGCCAACAAGATTTCCTACATTTCTATGTATATATTGTCTATGTCTTCCGTCTGCTCTCCACTGTAGCGATGATGTCACGCACTGTAGCTCACGCAATACACACCCATCATAAAATCAGAAGCCAGCCTAAAAGTCTTTCAAACTAAAACTGTGATGATTTGAAGACCGTACAAGATTTTTGAAAACTGAATACATAACAAATAGTTTGAGGTCCTCTGAGTCTTTAAAAGTTAAAATGGTGTGTCTACTTCAAAGTATGAGGGACAAGGAGAGGTTGAAGGTCGATGAGTTTTGAAGAGGTCTTGAAGATTTCCCCATTTAATCCCATTGAAACTAATTAGACTGCGACCAGATTGGCCGATTTGCACCAAATTTTACACAAATCCTCATCAGGCCATACCACACAATGATGAACATTCATGTGATAATCAGACAGCATTTTGTAACGATATGCAAAATTGTCTGTTTTCAACACAATATGCAGGAATTTGTCATTTTGTATTTCGGGCAGTTTATGGACTATCAAAATTCTTTTGATAACTTTTTGTCAGGAGGGTCCACAGATGCTACATGCAAAGTTTGGTGCAAATTGGTCAAATCATCTAGGAGGACTTTGAAAAAGTACGTTTTTCATTGTTTGCAATTTTTGCGAACGGAAAAATACTGCAAAAGTGGGCGTGGCCTACACCAAACAATTCAGCTGCATTCAGGGAACAGAAAGGTATGAGGTTTAATAATGTGCACCATATTAAGTGGGAGTTATGAGCGAAAAAGGCTTTTGCATTGAAAATAGCGCCACCTGCTGGTGATTTTTGGTGTGTGAGTCACTGGGGCCATTCTATAGCACCTCTATGAATTTCATTTCCATAAGTGTTATTGTGTGGGCACAGGGCCAAATATACAATTAAACTGACCAGCGCAACACCTAGTGGTGGATCGGTAAACCCTTCTTCAGTTGTCCTCAGGAGGGCACTGACAATAAATGTACCAAGTTTCGTCTTAATCCGACGGACCGTTGTGGAGATATAAAATACATCAATTTAAAGAGCGCCACCTTGTGGTCAGCGCCTGAAATTTTGCACAGGGTCTCAGGGGCTCATGGGAAAGTAGTATCCTGAGTTTTATGTCATTAGACCTGACCACTGTGGAAATATCCAACACTTCCTGTTTTGAACCAAATCTGCAGGAAGTTGTTATTTAATAACTTTAAAATGATTTGTTTTAATTAAAATCCCTGAGTAACTTTTTGTCAGGAGGGTCCACAGATGCTGTGTGCCAAGTTCCGTGCAAATCGGTGAAATCGCCTGGGAAGAGTTCGAAAAAGTAGGTTTTTCATTTGTCGTGATTTTGCGAATGGAAAGTTATCGTAAAAGTGGCCGTGGCCCATACCACACAATCCAGCTGAATTGAGGGAACATGTAGATATGAGGTTTAACAATGTGCGACACATTTTGTGGGAGTTATGGGCCAAAAACGCTTTCACGTGTAAAATAGTGGACAATAGCGCCACCTGCTGGTCATTTTTGGTGTGTGAGTCAGAGGGGCCATTCTAGACCACCCCTATGAATTTCATTTCCATAAGTGTTATGGTGTGGGCACAGGGCCAAATATAAAATTAAATTGGCACCACAGCGCCATCTAATGTCGAACTGGTAAATCCTTCATAAGCTCGCCTCAGGACGGCACTGACATTAACTAAACAAAGTTTCATGTGAATCCAATGAACCGTTGTGGAGATATAAAATAGTTCGATTTAAAGAGCGCCACCTTGTGGTCATCGCATAAAATTTTGCACAGGTCCTCAGGGGCTCATGGGGAAGTAATCGCCTGGGAGGAGTTCGAAAAAGTAGGTTTTCGACATTTTGCGACGTAGCAAAAAAAACGGTAGGCGGAAATGGGCGTGGCCTATACCACGAGATTCAGCACAATTCACTGAACGCAAGTATATGGGAGTTATTAGCCAAAACGCGTTTCCCTTAATAACAGCGCCACCTAGTGGTGGAAATTCAGGACGACAAGATATTATAAAAAATTTCGCCAGGTGTGACTTATATTCCAAGTTTGGTGAGTTTTGGGGTATGTTCAGGCAGTGAAAAATGCGATCATTTTGTGAGAAGAAAAATAATAAAAATCATTTCAATTACAATAGGGTCCTTGCAGGTTCCCTGCTCGGGCCCTAATAAAAATCATTTCAATTACAATAGGGTCCTTGCAGGTTCCCTGCTCGGGCCCTAATTAAGGATGTACTGAGTAGGTGTAGGCTCTGCATGGACAGGTGTGTTTTATTCTGCTGGTAGTCTCCTTGTTCAGTGGCTTTAGTCATATCTCTCTATAAAAGCAAATAACTTCTGTCTGTCTGTCTGTGTGTGTGTGTGTATGTGTGTGTTCCTCAAATATCTCTGTGGATCAGGATCAGACTGACCTGAGAGTTTCAACATGGCTGCTGCGTGGTTCAAGGGTGTGCTATTTCGCATTTGTTTGGACTGCAATGATACCGTTAATAAATTATTTCATAAATGCTTTACAAATTCCACGAGCATTGTCCACCGGAGCCACTACAGTCACGTGCGCACCAGAGCCAATCACTGCACACCGTGGCCACGCGCGCACCAGAGCCAATCACTGCAGAGCCCACCGCGACCCCCCCACCTTAAGAAACAAGCAGATTTATACCTGCAGCGGCGCGAGCTGGACTGGGATTTTGCCGGCGGTTCGGTCCCGTTCTCTTCTGTTCTGTGCATCTAAACTGACTGTTGTGGATTAATGAGATTAAACGAGTCCGGACCGAGTCTGTTCGGGTCTGAGGAGATCCGGAGACGCGCGGACAACAAAGTGGAATCAGAATCTGTGGATGTTCGTCTTTAGCTAGCCGCTAGCTAGCAGCTAGCTGCTAGCCGCTAGCTACACGGCCCACCTCCCGAAGCGACGGACCGGAAGCATCGGCACGTCCAAAACCGGACCTAGGGTAAATAATGTCCGCCACGCTTTTTCGCGAACAACGCCGTCACGTTTGCTTTGTGTCTGGTGCAGGAAGAAACGGTAAAAACGGGCTTTTGTCACAAAAGTGTCCAAGCAGCAAGTTTGGTTGTTGAGGAACAGGAAGTTGTGGGAGGGACCTAGGCGGATGATTGACATGCAACGACGGTCGGGGTGTGTGTGAGAGTTGAGAGATTTGTGACATTTAGCGTGTTTGGAGTGTGTAGTTAGTGTGTTATGTAGTGTTTGGTGTAATGTGTTTAGTGAGTAGTGGAGTCGTTTTTTTGTTTAATGAGTCAGAATAATGAGGAGAAGCTGAATGTGGAGCAGGCAGTGCAGCTCTTCATTCAGCTGGAAGGAGCACAGGCAGACCTGAGCATTGCCTGCATTTAAATGTAAATAGTTACATATAACTTTGTAAATGTTTTAAATGTATGCACACATTTAGATAAACAACAATTTATGTTTGTGGTTTTCACAGTAAAAAAAATCTAACTTTTTCTACTCGGATTTCACGTTTTCTTTTGTGATTTTAGGTCCACTGTGTTAATACAGTATGTCAAAAAAAAAAAATAACTGTACAGTCACACATGTGAGGTTGTGCTGAAAATAATGACACCAAGTAAATAGCTTTTACGATGAAATATAATGGCAAAATCAAAAATAGTCAAAAACAGCCAATTATACCCTGGAATATCGGATTTCACAACAAACCTAAATATCCCTGACGTCCCACCTTCAAACACAGCCTCATTTGGCCATCCATGAAAAAGCTGCTTAACCTCCCACTTTTTTATAGGAATACACTTTTCTTACGGGCACTGCACTAGTTGTAGTTGAACAGCAGTAGCAGTTTTTGGTGTTTTGGCTCTTCAGACTGGATCATCTGCTGGCCATTATGAATGGTGTCCTGCCTTCAGCTGTATGAGCACTTTTTTCATTAAAACAAACTGTCCTGTTAAGTGTTTAACAAAACATTGTCATCTTGATAATTCTGAATTATTTAGTTCTTTTAATTTAAGTTAAGGAACTGTTTGCGATAACGAAATGAAAAGCATGTTGACTCCACTTGTTTTTGTCCCAGGGCCTCCCTTTGTAAGAGCCAATAAAGTGGCCTCTAGCCCATTCATGCTTTGTCTCTGTATTCCTCTCTGGCTGCCTCGCTGTCTTCCCTCTTTGGCTCGTCCTTTCTTGTGTCAGAATGCAGGTATTGTTCACACGGGAAAGCCCCTTTGCCTTTTTGGACTGGATATAGGGGAATTCAAGGAGTTGTAGGAACGTGCCCTTTATCTCTTCTCCCACAACAGGAGATGCGATCTACATGTCTATGTCGATTCCCCTCTTCACACTCTACTAGAAAGAAAACATGTGTTGGGCAATAAACATTGCTTGCGGGAAGAGACTGTCTGCTGAGTTCACGAGTGGAGTCACCAGACTCTCTCCAAATCCTCTCCCTGGGGGGGAAGGATGACCATTTGTCACCCTAGTCTCCTCTTCCTTGACTTTAATAGAGCCCATGCTAGCAGACTATGGACATCCGAGACTCAGAAAGGTCTCATTCTACATCTGGACTGCATTTTCCTTTCACAGACTGTTTAGACTAATTCAGTGCGCAGTGGTCACTGGATCACGTCAGGTTTGTCTCTGTTGTAACAGGCTTGTCACCAGGAGACAGCACCCCACATCTGGCATGGACTATCAAAATGTCACACTTGTAAATTACGACACTCAACCCAGCAGGAGAAAGAAGAGCCTTGATGTCTTTCTTAATGCTGAAAAAGTATTGAACTGTAATCTTATCCTTTTCAAAACAAAATATCCTCAATCAGCTTGATGAAACCGCAAACATACTTTTTCCCTCGTTTTGTGAGTTAAAGGAAACTCCAGTTCGGAATCTCAGGTTTAGTGTCTTAAGGTCTGATGGAGCCACAGTGCCACCTTTTGGTAAGTTCAAGTATAGTCGAAAGAAAAAGCTTCTGAAACGGACGGACTTTACATTTATACTTATAAATATGATTATCTACCTCTGACATATATTTTTGTATTAAGGATTAAGCTAACACCATACGAAATATTTTTAAGCCATCAGTGCTGCTGAGACGTATGTACCTGTGTTTGTGACTTGTTATAACCAATAACTTCCCTTTTTCCTATTAAGCAATTTCGGTTATGTTCTTTTATATTCATGTAACAAATGTTGATGTAAAGACCATGGTGGATTTCGGTGAATAAGTTGATTGCGATCTTAAAAACTTTTTAAACCATTATTCTGGTTCAATAAGTAATAAGTCCGTAATATGAGCTGTGACGTCACCGGAGGAAGTGACATGCCAGTCCGCCCTCGATTCCGCCTTCAACTTAAATATTAAAAGAGCGAACATTGCGTCTCGTTCCTTCTTCTCTACTCTTCTCTATCTCCACTCTCCGTACTACCTACTTACTTAATTTTTTCTTTAACACGCGTAAACTTGTATTTTTCACATTTAATTTCTGTACTTTGCTTAGTTTTGCGGCTCCGAGACTTTTAATCTCTGGAGATTTGAATTTGCAGAACCTTTTTCCAAGTAACGTGCCGTTATTTTGAGAATACCTTTATTTTGAAACTTAAGCAAGGACGAAATTAATTCTCTTTTGTATTCCTTTATATCGTTAAAGTATTGTGTTCAAAGCCAGAAGAAGCTATTTTAGTTTTTCTTGTATTTAGTAACGAAGGAAGTATCGTCCGGCCGGCGTTTTCTTTCCCAGTTATTTTTATGCAAGAAGTCCAATCGATATATGTTCGGAGCTCCGTAATCACCAGCTCTAGAGAGACTATGTTTAAAAACTCTTAACCTCATTACGAAGTTGGTGCAGTTTAGCTGCTCAAGAGACCGTGAAGAAACCTACAGCCGAAAGAAGTAGTAGCAGTCAACCGTGCCTGGACCGCCTGTAACGCTTTCAAGCGAAAAACTCAGCTGGGCTGGAAATTGTCCTCATTCGACCCGACCCGAGATGGCATCACTCTCCAGCTGTTCTGAAGCCGCCGCTGCTGATTTGCAAAGAGGCTAAGCTGATCCAGAAAGTCCGGATTCCGGGACCTCTCTTCTTCAATAAACGTAGGCTGAACGTCATACACATCAAGAGTCACACGTGAATGAAATCAGAGTTGGTGTTTGTGAAAGCTTATATCATAAATTCAAAGACATTTCCCATATTGTCTCGTTAAGATAGATATTAATCCCGTAGTGGTGAATTACCGGTTTGTTACACTAAAATCCACCATCATTTAGAATTCATCTTGTCAATACTTTATTCCACAATCTCCACCCTTTCTGTTACTTGTTGTCACCCGTTTGAATCACTACCTCATATCATTTACTCTGCATTTATTTAGTTAATAAACATATCTAACCTTATGTCGTTGTCTGTGCCCGTTTAATTTGAAGTGGGAAATCAATGGGATCGTGGAAAGAATTCACTGCTTCAAAATAGGAGATCAAATATAGATTTTGAAATTCAACAAATTGATTTGAGACTGATTTTTCCTGTTCGAGCCAAACTTGGACAGTTAATATTTTGACTAATTGCCTCCGGATTAGTCGCATAAAAGAAACATCGGAGGTGGTGCCCTGTCGACGAGTGTTTTATTAATCGCCAGTGATTAATGCCCTTATTATCAAAGTAGTGTCTCCTACAGAGTAAAAATGAGAGAGAGAGAGAGAAAGGTTGGGATCCCAACTGAAGGGAAGGAGAAAGAAACCATTCCCTCTGCCTTTGAGTTGTCTTTGTTTTTTACCAAGTTAGCATAATGAGGAATAAAATTGTGGCCTTCTATTCACTGGTATAACTAACTAATCTTCAGACGCAAGCCCTTGTTTTTCTTCTAACCCATTACAATAACTTTTTTGGTTACTACAGAAGATATAAGAGAATTAGAAATGCATTGAAATTTAATTGTATCCTAAATTAAAGCAGTTCAAGTAACTTCTATTTGTTGATTCTTGCCCCTGTGTATAAAAGCAGAAATGAATTACCACCTCCTGTGGTTAAGATCTTGATCTGGCTAGCGTGTGTTTGTTTGAAAGCAACTTTTTTTTAAGCACAACTGTTAGCAGGATGCATAGCAATGAAGCTGTTAGTGGCTATGCAAGATTAAAAACTATAATATGACAACTGTAAAAGAAAGTACACTTTTTTTTTATTGCTGCACTATACCACCAGACTACAGATCAGCTTCTTTCCTCAGATTGTGAGACTTCTCAATTAATCCTGAGCTCTGACATGAATCCAACCCACATTAGTCAGCATCCAACCTTAAGATAAGCATTAAGAATAATAAGGAGCCCCTAAAGGGGCAACCTGAAATGTTTCTCATGCACACTAGATATTTCTTCATGGGCACGAGAAACATTTATTTCTTTTTTCTTCATGTGCCGAAATTATGCGCGACAATCGGTGATATCCCTCGGCCTGGTATATCATTTGAAATGCAGGTTAGATAGGTAAACACTATTTATTAATTGAAGTGTAGTTACATTGAACTCGGCCTACCAGTCTCAAGACTCCTTGTCTGTCATCAGTTTTACTGTAAAGTCATTATTCTGTACATTTTACAGTTCGGTCACTGAACGCATTCTGATTTGCTTATGCTTTACTTGAATTGCTTGCAATAATTGCATCAAGCCTGTGACCCACTAACATCCCCAGACCTTTGGATTCTTCTTTTGTGATGCTTTTCCAGGCTTTCACCACAGCCTCGTTCAGTTGTTGTTTGCTTTGGGGGCTGTCTTCCTTCAGTCTTCTCTTTAGCAGTTAAAATGGATGTTCAATAGGGTTTCAGTCTGGAGATTGATTTGGCCATTCTAAAACCTTCCACTTCTTTATCCGACAAACTCCTTGCTGCATGACAAAATGTTTCAGTAGATATCTGAGTTTATTTTGCTGGTGCCATCATGTGTTTCATCATCAATGAAGATCAATGAGTCCATCCTAGAAAAAGCCATGAATGCCCAAGCCATGACAATACCTCCACCTTGTTTCACAGATGAGCTTGTGTGTTTGGGATCATGAGCAGATCTTTCTTTCTCCATACATTAACCTTTCTGTCAGCTTGGTCAAGATTTACCTTTGTGTTATCAGTTTCTTTACAGCTCTCACAATGTTTTGTCATCAACAGCTGATGTTTTCCTTCATCTACCAATTTGACATCTGTTGCTGAGTACACCAGTGTTTTTTTTTCTTCTTCTTGACCTTCCAAATGACTGTACTTGCTATGGCCAGTGTTTGTGCAATGACTCTGATTGATTTTCCATCTTCTCTCTGCTTCAAAATTGCTTGCTTTTCTCCCATAGACAGCTCACTGGTCTTCTTGTTGGTACACCTCGTTAACTATAAATGCAGTCTGCAAAGGCAAAATTGAAAAATGGGTGGGTTCAAATAAAAGGTGCTGTCTTCTGAGTTCAGATCTAGATGTTAATACCTGGAAATGGAAGCTGACATACTGATCTCTTTTATCATATTGATCTTTTGGTCAAACTCAAATGTTTTCAGTGTACAGTGTAAAAAGAAAAAGGAACTGTAGTAGTTTTGGAGGGGACTATATGAACTATACTGCAGACTGGATCTCATGTGTCTTTGGTGTTCTGATTCATAAGGGGACAGCTCGTCAAGTCACATTGGCATTAGGCATCTCAACATGTGTCTTGAGTGACCGATTGTGATCTGTCTCACTTACAAGGTACAATGTAAATGGTAAAAAGTTAGATTTAATCTTCATTTTAAAAACAGCGTTTATAAATGAAGATTTAGGACTTCCGGTATGGCAACTGACTAGGATGGACGTGCGAAGAGTGGCTCTGAGTATGTAGTTAAATATTTTTTCAAAAGTAAACCACCAAGTGTTGAAATTTGAAGCCATAGTGAAGTGAGTACACATTAGCGCAGTTATAGTCTCAGCTCTGTCGGGAAAAAACAAAGCAACCTCTCAGAAAGTTAAATCTGCAACTGGAGCTAGCATACCAGCTAACAGCATGGATGAACCTACCGCCGAGATGGAGGTCCTGTCTATTTCTGCACTTCAGTCCAAGTTGGAGAAGCAAGCTTCCCTCGTACCCATTAACCAATATGCAAGTAAAAAACTTGACTTAACTTTACCGAGATGTAGGAGGTGCTCACGGATCACAGCGATAGGGTGACAAGCTTGGAGAAACAAGTGGAAAACCACAGTAAGAGAATAAAGAGCTGACCAAAAAGACAGACCACGGAAAACGCTCCTGCCGCAATAATCGACGTGTAGTTGGGCTCCCAGAGGGCTACGAGGGTGGAGCGGTCTCTGCATTAATGCCACAGTTTCTAGTTGACCTGCTGCAGGACGACTCTTTCAAGACACTGGACAGAGCGCACCGCACGCTGAGGGCCAAGCCAAACCACGGCCAATCATCATCCGCTTTTTTTTGCTTTCAACAGGGAGAGCTCGTACTGACGATTGTGAGGAAGAAGGAACCACTCACCTACCAGGGGCACAGGATCTTTCACTTTTCTGGTCTGAGTAATGCTCTTGATAAAAGTGGGCTAGTTTCAATCAAATCAAGGCTCTACCAGATAGGCATAAAGTTATCCCTTCGCCATCCTGCTGTCCTTTGCTTCACTCACCAGCTCCAATTCCACACCGCAGAGGACACTGAAAAGTATTTCAACCAACACCTGGATGGACAATAAATGGGACTGAAATCAATCCATTTATAGTGAGAATTATTAACTAACTGCAATCTCAGGCTATCTCAGCGGTAAATAGTAAGACTTCAGTCTCTAAAACACATATCTCTAAGTTAAATAATATTTTTCTGCCATTACAGAGGTAAGTGAGCTTCTGCTCAGCTCTGTAAATGTTGTATTCAGGAAAATTTGGCTATGTTAAACTGTTGACTACTTTATACTGTTTTGGCCAGATCTCCAGGGTCTCAGAGCAGATGACTACAGCTCCCCGTTCATGTTTGTTGGTTGTGTTCCTCCTGAAGTTGAAGTGGATAATGTTACCTGCAGTATGCCCTGTTGGGGGCAGACATCAAGTTCACATCACCTGGCTGTCGCTCTTTTTTATATTCTAAATATATGTATGGGTTTGTTTGCTTTTGTTTACTCGTTTTTTGTTTATCATGTGTTCTTCACCTTTAAGTGTAAAATTGTCTGCAGGCAGAGTGATGTCAAATTTCTCCTCAGGAAGTTATTATGGCTACTAACAAAAACACAAATGAAGGTAATATATGCCCAATTAGATTTATATCTCGGAATGTAAATGGTCTTAATAGACCTGTCAAGAGGGCGAGGATCTTCTCCCATATTAAGGATCTCAAGGCTGACATTGTTTTCTTGCAGGAAATGCACTTGCATGACACAGACCATCACAGACTTAGCAGGCCGTGGATCAGTCAAACATTTTATTCCAAATTCAACACTAAAAGAAGAGGTGTAGCAATTCTCATGAAGACAAAATGTTGCTTTTACTTTTACCAAAGCTGTTTATGACACGAATGGGTGCTATGTCATTGTAATTTGCACACTTTGTCAATTTCCAGTTGTTCTAGTGAACGTATATGCCCCGAACTTTGATAACGAAACTTTCATGAAGAAACTCTTGCCCTTGATACCAAAATTAAACGCTCTTTATTTAATATGTGGGGGAGATATTAATTCAGTGATAGACCCTCAACTCGATAAGTGAAATCAAAAAACTACACCACGCTCTAAAATGGCTTAGACCTTACTGTCCTTTATGAACCAATGTGGCTGTATTGACCCCTGGTGAGCTTTAAATCCAATCGACAAACAATTCTCCTTCTTCTCACACGTTCACTACTTCCATTCACATATTGACTATTTTTCATTGATAAGATATTCACCTTGGGGGTTAATTCAGATACTTCTCCTGTCAGCCTCAACTTCACCTTCAAAAATCAGCCTAAGGAATTTCGGAGTTGGAGACTAGATCCCACTCTCCTATCAGAACATGAATTTTGTACTGTTGTTAGTGAATCAATTACCTATTTTCTTGCAACTAATAGAACTGAAGGTGTCAGCCCTAGCCTACTATGTGAGACCCTTAAGGTCTATTTGCGGTTGAAGATCATCTCTTACACCGCACATATTAAAAAGGTAAAGAAAATGCGGCATACTGAACTACTAAAATCTATTTCTGACCTGAACAAACACTGTGCCCTTTCACCATCCCCTTGATTTATGAACACGGTAATAAAGCTGGGCGTTTTCTAGCAAGTGAGCTTAAGAGCAAACCAGCATCACAGATGATACCCCAACAGCTCTGGTGAAGTTGTCACTGACCCATCCAGAATATGTGAGATCTTTGCTTCCTTTTACTCCAAAATCTATAGTTCAGAACAACCAAAAGTCCCTCTGCACTGCATATTTCTTTCTCAGAGCTTGACATTCCTAAAATATCCATTGAACATAAAAATAGCTTGGAGGCCCTGTTGCAGATAGCGGAAAATACAAAGCCATCAAGTTTCTACAAAGCGGCAAATCACCAGGGCCAGATGGCTTCCCAGTTGAATTTTGAAATTTGAAATTCTTAGAACAACTAAATCTTAGACAGGTGTAATTATTCCTTGCAAAACGGTAATTTAACCCCCACTCTTACTCAGGCATCTGAAAACACTGAAAAAGGATAAAGAGCCTGACAAAAGCTCCTCTTACCGGCCTATCTCTCTTCCCAATGTAGATGTGAAGGTGCTAGCAAAAATCCTGGCCTGCAGGCTGGAGACTGTTATGCCCAGAATTATATCGGAGGACAAAACTGGATTTATCAACAGTTTCCCTGAACCTTTTGCCTGACCCTGAACCTCTTCAGGACTTTCTTTGGATGTAAACTTAATATTGAGCCAGCTAGCAGAGACCTTACTGCAGTTCAACTCCCCATTAAATTTCTCACCTGCCAGGCAGAAATATTTAGGGGTTAATATTGCTTGCACTATTAGCAAATTGCAAGATAATAACATCACTGTCTTGACAAAGAAAGTAAAAGAAGACCTTTTAGGTGGAACAGCTTGCCTCTCACTTTAGCAGGAAGGATACAATGCATCAAAAGGAACATTGGGCCTCATTCACCATTATCTTCTTAAGAATCTTCTTAGATTCTTTCTTAAGTTGTTCTTAAGAGGTTCCTTAAGAAAACCCTACGTCAGATTCACCAACTCGTTCGTAAGCCTCAGAATTGTTCGCAGCTGTGTTCCTACATTGATGAAAGCCGCAGGAGCAATATATATGCCATTGTTTTGCAGGCCTTGGATGGAGAAATGCCACATATAAATAGGGTGGGGGGGGTTACTAATTGATGGCATGTTTCCAATTTACTTGATTTATCTTAAATCATTGGCACATTTAATTTATTTTAAAATTTTAATTCTTTGTAAATTACCAAAAATATTAAATGAATAAATACATGAATAAATATGACAGAATTATCACAGTAATATTGCATTTTATTGAACTACACAAGAGAAGAAAACACAACCATGCCAACATTTCGGCACTGAAATGTGCGTAAGAGTACTCCTGAGTGTTCGTAGGATTTGTTCTTGCCTAAGAAAAAATCCTAGATAAGAAAAAATTAATGAATGCCACAATCTTTGTAAAATCTTCGTAAGTGGGACTTAAGAACAAATTTGTTCGTAAGAACGGTTCATGAATGAGGCCCATTGTCCCTAAGTATCTTTATCTGTTTCAATGTCTACCCCTTTTCCTTTCTAAATCCTTCTTCTGTAAGATTCCGTTAGACTCTATGATTTCCTCTTTTTTATGGGAAGGTAAACCACCCAGACTCACCAAATTATTACTACGACATAAATCACTGGGTGGAATGGGTCTTCCAAATCTACAACCCTGCTACTGGGCAGACAATATGCACAAGATCGCATATTGGGCTTTCCATCCAGACACTCACTGGTGCCAGCTCAACTGACATATCTCCCATTCCAACTCCTTAAAAGCCCTAGTGTGTCGTGGCCAACTACCTAAACCAAACAAGTATAGCTCCAGTCCAGTAATCATATCCACACTAAAAATCTGGCAGCAAAATAAAAATCTCTTCAACTGGAACACACTCCCCCTGACTACACCAATTTGTAATAACGACATATTCAAACCAGCTAAAATCGACCCTAGATTTTCTTTCTGGAACAGACAGGGCCTGGGCATGTTAGGTGACCTATACCATTAAGGCATTTTTCCCAGCTTTGTCCATCTGTGTGCTACGTTTAATCAGCCCTTAAAAGTCAGACCGTTTCCGATACTTTCAAATCCAACACTTTACCCAGTCTAATACACCTTCATTCCCAAATTCCCCACTAGCCACTGAAATTGATCATCTTATGCCACTGACAACACTGTACAGGGGTCATATTTCTTTCTTATATGACCTGTTACCCCCAGACACACCATCTGTGCTCATTAAAATTGTTACGACCCAGCTCGTCAGGGGAAAGGGAAGCAACATAAAACCAGATGTACTTGGTAAATTAAAGTTATTTTATTCGCCAGAAGCGGGATTGTTGGCAAAACACTAACAATGGAGGCAAAGGACAGAGGACCTGTGAGTGCTATTTAAATCAACAAACAAATACAACCAAAAGAGGACCTGTAAAACCGAGCTACTTTTACACCTAACAAAAAACAAAATGACAACAAAACCTCTTCGTCTATGTCCCGACTTACTCCCAAACCAAAAACAGTCAAAAACAGCACCCCTCTACCTGGTGGATCTAACAAAGAGAACTGCTGGTGTGTGTGATCAGTACTGATTTCTTAACTATACCTGGCCCAGTCCGCAGATAATTTACAAGTGCCTCATTCACAATCAAGTCAAAATCTGTACAGGTTTGAGAGACACGATGGCGTGCTGCTCAGTTAAAATCACAGCCGCCCAAACTGCCATGCTGGCCAGAGATTTGTAGCCACTTCCGCCAATTGCTCTGTCCGGATTGGTGCACTGTTCTAGATGCGACTCTAATCAGAATCACACAGGCCAAGAAGGGGGAGGAGCACCCGAATCCTAAAGTCACACCTATTGCTATACAGGCAGAAACGGTTACACACACACACACACACACAATGGAGGCAGAGCTCGACGATGGCCATAACAAAATAAAGACTGAATAGGAAACAGAGTTAGGAGTATTTCAGACTTGTTATGTGAGCAGGCATTAGAAGAAATAAGTGCTTGCCAGTCTTGTGCAGAATTCCAGCTTTTTCAGTTTAAGGTACTCAACTATGGAAGCGAATCTGTACCATAATTTAAATTAAAATGCATTAACAGAAATGCTTTTTCACTTTCAGAATGTAGGTGCATTTTTTGACTCATAAATAAAATTAGTAAAAAATAATCAAAATTGCATTTTCATTTTCTTCTTCAAGACTGCTCATTTTGTAACTTAATTCAAATCATAAAGAAAAGGACATTTAAGATTTAATTTTCAAAAGATGGCCCAGCGAATAGGTACCAAAATTCAATTTGAAATGTCAAATTTGAAAATTAAAATGCATTAGCAGAAAGGCTTTTTCATTTCAAAGTCAGAGCTGCATTTTTTGACTCATAAATAAAATTAGTAATAAATCATCCAAATTGCATTTTCATTTTCTTCTTCAAGACTGCTCATTTTGTAACTTAATTAAAATGATAAAGAAAATTACATTTAAGATTTATTTTTCAAAAGATGCCCCAGCAAATAGTTACCAAAATTCAATTTGAAGTGTCAAATTTGAAAATTAAAATGCATTAGCAGAAAGGCTTCAAGGTCATAGCTGCATTATTTGACTCATAAATAAAATGAGTAATAAATCATCCAGATTGCATTTTCATTTTCTTCTTCAAGACTGCTCATTTTGGTCATTACACCATAAAAGACTTCAATAAGAATATCTTAAAAAAAAAGACTGCTCATTTTGTTACACAAATAAAAAGAAAACTGCTTTTCCGTTTTCATGCCCGCCCCCCACAAAAAAGCCATCCCAAGCGGCGCAGGAGAGTGACGTCAGCGGCCTCTCTTCTTCAGTGTTGCCAACTTGGCGACTTTCTCGCTAGACTTAGCGACTTTTCAGACCCTCTTAGCGACATTAGCAGGTGCCCCATATACAGAGGCATTGTCCTCACTGCAGTGGCCCCGAGTTCGAATCCCGACCTGGAGACCATTTGCTGTGTGTCCCTCCCCCTCTCTCTCATCCTGTTTCCTGTAGTATCTTGAGCCTGTTCTATCAATAAAGCCACATAAAGGCCAAAAAATCCTTTTAAAAAAAAAGTGCTTTAGTTTGTATATTGCATATTTCTTTATTACACTTTTGACATTCTGTGGACAGCAAAGGAAGAATTTCATTGCATGATTAGGAACATGGTTCTTTACTGTGCATATGACAATAAACACTTCAAATCTTTGAATCTTGAATCTTGAATCTCTAATGATTGCCATATTTGGCATTCCTGGAAGGCACTCATGTTATGTGAAATAGGCACATGTAATTTCGTTTATCTCACTGATAGCTCGCAGAAGAATCCTCATCCTATGGAAACAGCAAACACCACCATTGGCAAGGGTTGTTTGGGTCTAATGGGACATGTGTATGTAAAATTAACTATCTATGTGGTGCCAATGTATCTGTTTTCACCCTGCTGCAATATAATGTACAATATACAAAAAAATAAATAAATGAAGATTTAGCCCTTGATTCCTGATACATCTATTTTGAGTGCTGAGAATGAGTTCAGGAGTCTCACAGCCCTAGGAATGAGGCTGCTCCATAGTCCGGTGGTCGTTAGCAGATACTTCTGTATCTTCTGTCAGGTAGCAGCAGGGTAAACAGACAGTGTATGGGGTGGGTATTGTCTTCTAGTATTATTTGGGCTCTGTGCAGACCTCTCGCTTCACTGATCTCAGTAATGCTCTGTATGGTCTGGGGATTTAAATCATCTAATGTAGACCCTTCCTGTCGGGGGTCAGTCATAACCCATGCCAGTTTGTGATATCCATTCAGGATGCTTTCTATTGCTATTCTGTTAAAGTTGACCAGAATCTGGCTCTGGAATTTAGTCTTCCTAAATTTCTGTAGGAAGAGGAGACTTTTCTGTGCTTTTTTAACCAGGATGGTGATGTATGATGACAAAAATTCTCAGTGATGGTAACTCCAAGGAACCTATAACTATTCACCTGCTCCACCTCAGCTCCAGTAATGTAGACAGTTGTGTGTGTCTTTGCCTCCTTTTGCTGATGTTGAACAGTAGATTGTTCTCTGTGCACCATTCTGCACGGTTGTTGATTTCCTCCTAATATGAACTCTCATTGTTGTTTATAATGCTGCAGATGATGGTGGCATTCTGGCCATTATGGTGTCCTCAATCTTTACTATAGAGTTATCATGATGTCTGGGAGTGCAGTCACAGGTACAGTGTAAACATGATGGGGCTGAGTACACAGCTCTGACGCATTCAAATGTTGAGCACTAACGAAGAGGAGGTGTGACTGCCAGTCCGTACTCTCTGGGGTCTGCTTGTGAGGAAGTCCAATATCCTGTTGCAGAGTGTTGTACTGTGAGTGTTTGGTTTTCCAATCAGCTTTCTGGGTGAGACTGTTTTTAAAGCTGAATTGAAGTTATCAAGTAAGTATGTGTGCTACTGATGTAGCTGTTCTTATTTTCAACGTACCTGAAGACTGAGTAAAGACAGTAGATATGGCATCCTTTGTTAATTTTGTTGGTTTTGAAAGCATACTGGTGAGGGCCCAGACTGGCAGGGATGTTGTCTTTGATGTGCTGGAGAACCAGTTTCTCAAAGCACTTCATCAGGATGGGGTGAGAGTCACAGGGTGGCAGTCATTAGCCATCAGAAGCTCTTTTCAAACATGAACTTTTATTCACACAAAACCAAGCAGCTCCAGCGCAAAGCTGCGCCAGTGTATCAATTCATCCAAAAGAGGCATTAGTACAAATGATGATGTTTGCATCTGTGTTTTTTTCCCCAGGTGTCCACCTGTTATCTAAACATATTCCCACTGACTGTTTGAAATCATATAGATGCAGTTATGATGTGTTGTGATTGAGATCCTGACACAGCATGCATCCTGGAAAGTGACAGTTGTGTTTTTTGCAACAACACAATAGTGGAAGGAGCCAAACACATGGTTAGTTAAAGTTTTTTTAGCAAGGATAGGCGCTGTTTTTTGGGCAGAAATGTGACATAGTCAGTAGGACAGATAGGATGACAGACAGGATGATAGAGCCTTCGCCATGTATAACTGCTGTATTCTTTTCCTCATGTAAGTTGCCAAAGACACTACCAGTTACCGCATTACTGTTGTTTGTTCCTGTAACATTGCTTTGCGGGTCATTTTTCTTTTATTTGATGTGTGAAGGATAGCTGTCAGACAAACTATTACTGTTCCACACTTTTTACAGTGATGTTATTATAGGGTTGGGTGATATATTCAAATTTTCCAACTGGCCACCGTCAGCCCATAAATTGGTGATTGGAGATATGTTCATGCAGGTGTGTACCAGTACTGTGTGCATTCTCAGCAAATGCAATTATGAAGGAGCTAGTTGCAAAAAAGAAGAAAAAATCACTAGTTTGGGAATTTTTGGTTTTAAACCAGAATGCCAATGGACCTAACTGAAGCAATTTGTCGTGTTATCCTCAGCTTGCAGGAATGAAGCATGTTTCACATATGAGGCATCAGATGTCTGATGAAGCATCAGACATCTGATAAAGCAATGTGGCACATCGCATTTTTCGAACAGTTTTTGAGCTATACTGGTCATAAACTTGCCCAGGTAACTTGCACACAAAGCCCCGCTCCCCAGGCGGTCTGCCTGTATTTCTTTTGCGCTGGTCAGTGCTGGTCCTCCTCGACTCCTATTTAATCACAGTAAGAAAAAACATAGATTTTGCACTTTCCTATTTTAGGCACTTACAGTACAGCTTTATCATTTGTTGAGTGACATTTTTCAGGACGTGTACCATTAATTTAGCAAATTAAAATGTCAAAAATAGACCAAAATATTGGTTTCAATAAACCAACTGGCGATGGGTTGAGCCTATCATTGATAGACAATATATTCATCCAATAGCCCAACCCTATGTCATTATATAGGCTGACCCCTCAGCACCCCCAACTGTGACTAACTTGCTGTGCACTGAAACTCTGACAGTGTCAGATTTTGGGTTATTTTCTTTTTCAGAAATCTTTTATTGGTTTATTTGAGATGAGTGTAATTCAGGACAGATTTGAGAAACCAAACTTTGTAGTATACAGATGTTATTTGTTGTGGATTCACTGAAGGGTGGCATTTTTTGTTGAATTGTTAAATATTGATTACAAACTTTCAAGAGGCACAGAAAATAACCCTCCACAGTCAGCTTAATTTCAAATGACCTGTCTCCATATAGTATTTTTGGATAGTGGTGGCTTTCTTCACAAAAGTTGGAGCAGAGTAGTAGTAGTAAATTTCCTATTGAACAGATAACATTAGAATAATATTAACACAGAGGAAAGCTGTCTGAAAGCTGTTTTATGAATATATTTCAATATGTTATGAATTACAAATTATTTTTTTTCCTCCCATTTTTGTGATCATATTTCTTAGGAAATCCCATTGATGGGTATTTCCAGGAATAACCTACGGTTTCCCAGATTTAAACCCTCATATGCATTGATATCTCATTCTTTATGGTCTTAATGATTCTTTTTACTATATGTCTACAAATTAGTGTGTAACAGGTTCTGTTTCATTCTACATTGCTTTAGCCTATTTTTAAGCATGTATCACCTCACATGTGTTGAGAGAAAACAGCTTGTTCACCACTGCCTGTTTGGAGGAGGGGCAGGCACACTTTGGTCCTACTTCAAAGAAAGGCTGTTGTGCCATGGCATGGCTCAACTTGGCACAGTAGCTGTAAAAGTAAAACCGGTAATGGAAATGCAAATTGGAGCAGCTTGGTTTGACACGTCGCAGCCAAAAAGAACATTTTTATTCAGTTGTTTCCTACAGGCTGCCTGATTTATCAGTCTTCATGAACCTCTGTCACTGTTGACTGTAGTGTTCTGTTATTGGATTTTTTATTACATCCTCTCTGTGCCATACTTGGAACAATGTTCCAGTTCCATCTAATGGTTAAGTGTAAAAAACACTGTACTTTACTATGCTGTAGATTTATAGTATTGAATCAGGTTGCAAAGTTCACACAGTGCCTGCAAATGTAATTGAAAAGGGGTAGATACTACCCACCCCTCACGCAGACAAAAAGAAAAAAAGTTTAAAATGTTTTTATTTTTAAAAGAAAGTGTTTGTTCTTTTTTTTTCTTCTCATTATAAACAACCTTATGCAACACTGGCTCTGTCAATATATTGTGCCCTGAACATCAGTGCACAACCTCATTTTGCACTGTATTATCACAGTATTGTATAGTCCTTATCCACAGTACCATACTGCAAGTACTCAGTGATTCGCCAGACTTTTAATGATCTCATCCTCTGCAGCTCCCCTGCAGGCTGAGGACTAATGAATAGTCATGTAGAAGAGTAATTTGACTGTAAAGAATTTCTTCAAGTTTGCACAGAATCTGCTAACCAAAAAAATCAGTATGTACAGATGCCACAGATACTAGAGCAGAAATCAGACTTGCATTATCATCAATAAACTACATGTCATAGATCTTGTATGTAATGTCTTGCCAGCAGAATCAAATTGTCATCAGGATTTTCAACCTTCATTTCATGAGAATACATTTCTTGTTCCAAATTTTGACTTATTCCTTTATATGAATTGTATAAGAGCAATAAAGTTTGTCCACAAGTGAACATTTCAGCTGAGTTCTTCTGGTAACACTTGATGACTTCTTTGACTTCTTCACATAGTGTTTTGTTTGGACACCCCCTGGTGTTATAGAGTAATGTCACAGATGAGTATTAAATGTCCAGTGTGTAGAATGCATTTAGCTGAACAGACTTGGCAGAAATGGAATATAACATTCATACATTTTCATCAGTGTATAATCACCTGAAAATAAGATTTATCAATAATAGTCATTGTGTTTGTGTTACCTTAGAATTTGCTGTTATATCTACATACGGAGAAGGTCTCCCTCCATGGAGGTTGCCATGTTGCACTGTCATGTTTCTACAGTAGCCCAGAATGGACAAATCTTGCATTAGTGTTTTAAATTTAGTAGCTGCCGGAAATGCACCCGTTGGAAGACAAAGCAGAAGAGTAAGTCACTGCTGTTTCCTGCCAAATAATCTTTATTGTGAGAAGTTTTGAAACCAAGTTTTAAACCACAATAGGATAAAGGTTGGCCAATCATATTTATTTTGAACAAAAAATATCACAGCAGCATGACTCATTGTCGAAGGAATAAAAACTCCAAGATGCTAAATATTATAGGGTTAAGCGGCAGAGTAATACAAGAATAAACATTGGAGTTGCCTTTCCAAAATCTCTGATAATAGACAAATGGTTGCAGACAGGCGCAGAAGTGTTTTTCTGCTGGACAGATAAAGATTACAACCAGTAGTACATAGCAGTTCATGAGTTTCACTGAAAAGAAATACAGCCACGTATAATGTTAAATATAAGCACACCGTAGCCTCACTTTGTGTCTCTCCGAGAGCTGTGGTAACACGGCAATTTATTTAGATTTATTCCTTGTCTCTTGCAGTAAGACAACAAATGGAGTGATAACTAACTAAGACATTTAGGCCTGCAAGTGTGTTGAAGAAAGTCAGAGTTTTGTGTGACAGATAAACTGAGGAGTCCGCTCATCACCAAGTTAATACATTCTGCGAATATTTTTCATTGCTCCATAATTTCTTTGTATCACCCATTTTTTTTTTCTTTTCCTTTTAGTTGTAACCTATAGATTAAAATTAGTTTCTCGGGCCACTGGAGCCTCTGGAGCTTCTCCAACATCTTCAGAAAAGGAGGGGTGAGTGAGGGAGTATTTCAATGTAGAACCTCACCACTAGATGCCGCTAAATACTTGATATATTACACACTGTACCTTTAATGTTATGCTTGTACCTCATGAAAATCTATAGAGGCAGCACCACAGTCTCCCACCCAAGTTTAAATGAAGCTTAAAAGCCCCTGCAGATATATAATTGAGATGCATCTGTTAATTTTAATAGACTAATGGCCAATGGGGAAACTCCAACATTTGTCTAGCCAATTGTCTAACACCACTCACTCAGTAAGGACATGGTGACCCACATGTGAATCCAGACAAAAGACAATCACCTGCCTGGTTTCTGAATGTGGGCAGTGCAGGATGCACTTGTTTGAGGGGTAAACCACAAGCACGTCTTCATTATTGGTTGGGAGTGTGACTTTGCAGGTAAAGTTCACCGAAGTTGAACTCCATGTGAAGCCAGATAAACATTTAATGTTTCATTTTGCTTGCATAGAATGGAAGTGAATTTGCCACTGTTGATTGTGTGTATATGTGTGCGTGTGCCATAAGTAAAGGCCAGTCTTTCATGTTTATACGGCTGGCCCCGCTTGCTATGTTCCAGCCAATAACAACTTGTAGTTGCCCAGAATACCATATCCTTAAATCAAGCATGCTTGTGGTGTATACTCTACTCTACAGTAGAGTATACAGTATGGTGGAAGTAACAGATGTCCAAGCAGACATTCAGGAGGCATTCTATACTGACAGAGGGATAGGGACTGGCTGCTACATCTACACGCTAGCTGGATGTAACACAATATTAACCTCCCATGGTTTTGTCATTTTCACCTGGTATGCACTCATTAGCACTTCAGCTGGGACTGTAATCTTTTACCTGGGCCCAGTGCCAAATAAGATGATTGTGCAGTGATCAAGCACTGCACACTGTAGTGGGTCAGCCAGTAGGGTGCATGGCTAATTTTGGATGTGATTTTTTGCTGGTGAGGGATAGATCTGATGATGATTGGTATTAGCTGTGAATACAATGTTTAATTGTAACTATATGAAAGAATGTACAGTAAGTTATTTTAACTTTTTTGTAGTTATAAATTCAAGCTGTAATAATGTTGTCCTGAGACTATGCTATAACTTTTATTTCAAAGAACATTATTATTGAAATCACATTCTCAATTCTATTCTTAGGCTACATTCGAACAGTGTTTGACCTACTGGAGGAGAATGTGTAATTAAAATATAGGCAGAACATCTCTGATGATAAATTCCATCCAAACTGTCCCTGTCAGTAATTTCTAGTGCTAGTGCCCTAATTAAGACTCTTGCATCTTGTACCCCTGAGTAAATGCCTAATAAAATTACCCCTAGCAGTTCTTTAACAATTGCCGTGTTTTTTTCCTGTTTTTTTGGTAGCACGGTAGCTGTCAGTGAAGCTGTTGCTTCTGCAACTGGGAGGAAATATTCTAAATCTACTATTAGCTCGAGCTGTGATGATACCATTTGCCCGAGGTTTGACACGTACCTCGGTTTTTGGATCACGGTTTTCGTTCAATAACATTTTTTGCAAGGAGAACAAATAATGTTCCAATATTACTATCTAAAATATTCTCTTTATTTTGCTCATGAGCAGCAACAAAAGATATTTTACATTTCTGATGTCATAATGTCAAGTAGCCTACATAAACATCTCTCTATAAAAGCAAGGAATCTCTGTCTGTCTGTCTGTATGTGTGTGTGTGTGTGTATGTGTGCCTCAAATATCTCTGCAGATCAGGATCAGACTGACCTGAGAGTTTCATCATGGCTGCTGCGTGGTTCAAGGGCATGCAACTAAGCATTTGTTTGGACTACAATGATACCGTGAATAAATTATTTCAGAAATGCTTTACAAAATTCCGCTAGCATTGCAAACCATAGCCACCACAGTCACGTGTGCACCAGAGCCAATCACTGCACACCGTAGCCACGTGCGCACCAGAGCCAATCACTGCAGAGCTCAAGCCCACGACATACCTTAAGAAACAAGCGGATTCATACCTGCAGCGGCGCGAGCTGTACCGGGATTTTGCCGGCGGTTCGGTCCCGTTCTGTTCTGTGCATATAAACTGACTGCTGTGGATTAATGAGACTAAACGAGTCCGGACCGAGTCTGTTCAGGTCTGAGGAGATCCGGAGATGCGCGGACAACAAAGTGGAATTGGAATCTATGGTTGTTCGTGTGTAGCTAGCTGCTAGCCCACCCACACGGCCCACCTCCCGAGGCGACGGACCAGACGCACCGTCACGTCCAAAACCGGACTTAGGGTAAATAATGTCCGCCACGCTTTTTCCGGAACATTGCCTTCATGTTTGCTTTGTGTCTGGTGCAGGAAGAAACGGTAAAAACGGGCTTTTGTCACGAAAGTGTCCAAGCAGCAAGTTTGGTTGTTGAGGAACGGGAAGTTGTGGGAGGGACGGAGGCGGATGAATGACAGGCAACGACGGTCGGTGTAGAGACAGCGATAGAGACAGTGATATTGAGAGTTGAGAGATTTGTGACATTTAGCGTGTTTGGAGTGTATAGTTAGTGTGTTATGTAGTGTTTGGTGTAGTGTGTCAGGGTTTCCCTACATGTAATTGACTGTGGCGCACCGCCACGGCAAAATAAAAGCCGCCACACCTTAAAAATTCAGGCATAAATAAATCCAGTGTTAGAGAAAGATAATATTTTATCGCGGTCTTCCATCGCAGTCTTTGACGTTAACTAGCATGTTGGATATTTAGCTTGATAATTGGCTAGAGGATTGAAATGGTCACTTAGATCAGAGTCCTGCACGGGTCTTATTTTGCAAACCCGCCCGTACCCGCCATACTTAAAACCGCATCCGACTCGTTTTCCGACAGTAGCACAAATTACATTCCGTACCCGAGCCGAGCCGCTATAAATTGATACCGACGACAGAAGGAAAATTGGACGGACGCATCTTTTAAAAGTGAAAGTGAGACAGCGTGGGGAATGGGAGTTCAGGGAGGGCTCAAGCACGCATGAATGAGCTCATATGAAATATAAATGCTCATCATTTGTGTAGCTAATAATGACTAATGATAAGTGACGCCTTGAAAATGGCAATCGTAAAACCCGACCCGCCTCTCCAGGCGTCCGACCCGATCTGATCCGCATCTGTGTCCGACACAGTAGCCTACATTATTTTTCACCCATGCAGGACTCTGACTTAGATAACTCCTCTCTTGAAACAAATAATAGATATAGTATTTCTTTACAATAGTAGATGAATCTTCATTCCAAGCCCATGCAGGGGAGTCCATGATGGCTGTGTGAGAGCATTATAACCAAAGAAAAAAATGAAATTCCCTAAGTAGCCTATGACATAAGTATAAATATTACAGTATGATGACCCAAACTGATGACATATTTAGCAAACAACAATTTATATTTGCATTATAAGTAATAAAAAATGGTTTGATAAACATATTTGTGGTTTTCACAGTAAAAAAATCTAACTTGTTTTTTTTTGTGATTTTAGGTCCATTGTGTTAATACAGTATGTCAAAATAAAAACAATATCTGTACAGTCACACATGTGAGGTTGTGCTGAAAATAATGACACCAAGTATATAGTTTTTAAGGTGAAATATAAGGGCAAAATCAAAAATAGTAAAAAACAGCCAATTATACCCTGGAATATCGGATTTCACAACAAACCTAAATATCCTTGACGTCCCACCTTCAAACACAGCCTCATTTGGCCATCCATGAAAAAGCTACTTAACCTCCCACTTTTCTATAGGAATACATATTTCCTACGGGCACTGCACTAGTATATACGAATTAAAACAATGTTCAATGTGGCAAAAGTGCGTCTTGGCCTTGACTGCTGGTATAATAAAAAAGAAAATTAATTATTAACTATCTATGGTGACTGCAAGGCTCCAATGATTTAGCCAATTCATCTTCTATGGCTTTGTGTGTCTTTTCACAGAAGTCAGGAATAACTTGACTGCAGAAAAAGGTATGAGAGAGCACAATATGGGGATCATTTGTTTTCATTAGGTGACAAAAAAATACATCTCTCATCACCAGAAAGGGCACCCCTACTATGGGCCCAACTAAGCATACAACATACAACCCTGATTCTAAATAAGTTGGAATGCTGTGTAAAATGCAAATAAAACAGATGCAAAAAAACAGCACAAAGACAACACATATAATGTTTTGCTTCATTGCCATCATTGCTTTTTGTAAATATATGCTCATTCTGAATTTCATGCCAGCAAAGCATTTTACACCAGTCTGGAGGGCAGCAAAAAACTGGGAAAGTTGTGAAATGCTCCTAAAACACCTGTTTAGAACAATACACAGCGAAACAGGTTATAGGTAACTGGTATCAGGTTATAGTATCAGGAATCAGTATGAATGGGTCATCATTCACTAACAAGGATAGGGTGAGGTTTAACACAGTGTGATAAACTGCTCAGACAAATAGTCTAAAAGTTTAAGTCTTAAAGCTCAAAGCTCAAAGCTCTATTGCAAGGTATTTAGGGATTTCACCATCTACAATCAAAAATATCGACAGACGATCCTGAGGGTCGAGAGCATGGGTGGACAATTCATTTGCCAAAGGGGCCACATTAGAAAGGGATGTTGTGGAGGGCTGGACCAAAGTAAAAATTATATGGTTTTAATGAGTTGCATAGAGTAGATGTCATGATAAGGCAATGAAAACGTGAAGTAGGCATGGAAAAAAACGACATCATTAAATCACTATATCACAAATTATACACTCACAAAAACAAATTTGAACAAAACGTGCATGTGCAGATATATTTTTGCAGAATTAGATGTACTTGTCATCTAATCACCCTATTTGTTGTTTTTCAGTTACTTCATCTTCTTCAGTTAGAGAAATCGAGTCTGTGTTGGGCTTGAGCAGGTGCACTGAAGTCAGGTTGGATGTCTGAGGTAGAAATGCAAAGGACAACTGACAGGTGATCATCACTGAGAGGTCTTCTGAAAATGTGACCAAACCTGCTACGTTTAAAATATACAAACAATAATTTTAATATTTGATTAAATGTCTCTCGGCCATTTTCACTTTAATGACATGCTTTTGATATCCATCCACAAGCTTCTGGTCATCCTCTGGCGGAATTTTGAACCACTCCTCTTGACAGAATCTGTGAAGTTCAACTTAATTTGTTAGCTTTTTCTTCAAGACATGGAACACAAAACACATTTTCTCGATGGGGTTCAAGTTAGGACTTTGGTAAGGCTGTTCCAAAACCTCAATTCCAGCCTGATTTAGCCATTCCTTAAACACTTCTGATGTATGTTTGGCACCTTTGTCCTGTTGGAACACCCACCTGCACCCAAGACCCAATCTTCTTGCTGATGATTTGAGGTTTCCTGAAGAATTTGGATTTTCTTTAGAGCACCTGATCCACTGGCAGCAAAACAGCCCCACATCATAAAACTACCAGCACCATGCTTGACAGTAAATATGGTGTTCTTGGGGTTAAAGGCCTCACCTTCTCTCCTCCAAACATATGGCTGCTCATTGTGGCCAAACAAATCCTTTTCTTTTCATCTGACCACAGAGTTTTCCTCCAGAAGGTATTTTCTTTGTCCATGTGATCAGCAGCAAACATCAGCTGAGCTGCAAAGGAGCCACATACGGGCCAGTGACTGACCAATCGACATGCCCTGCACCTACTTTTACTGGCCCTGGGCCAGCGGGCCATGGATTATGTCGAACCCTGGGTCGTATTAAAGTGGCCCAGAAAAGTCAGCAGCTGTTATCAATCAGAATCAGTCAGAAGGAGTTAAGAGGCCATGCTTGTTGATTCATACAACTTTCTATTATCACCAACATTGATTGTTCAAGTTACTGTATGCACATACAGTATTTTGAACAAGCAGATTTGGTCACATTTTCAGAGGGTCATACACATCCTTTAAGGAAAGCCAGATACCATTATTGAATAATGAAATGTTTCCTTTAAAAGAATGTTCTATTCACAACTTCTGCTTTGGACACAGTTTTTCATGTTTATATAGTAACTGCACATGAATCATCATTCTGGCATGCACCTGTCAATACATTATGTTCATGGGAAACACTAAACTTAACACTATACATAGCTGCTTATAATTTGAATTTGTCAGGTGAAACCCTGGCCAGTTGGGGGCACCCTACAACATCAGTTCTGACAGAGACTACTTGGTTGACCTGCTGCTACATGTACAGCAGCTATATACTAGAAGAAATATTGAACAAAAAAAGACCTATTTCCTAAATTTGCATCAGTGAAGGACAAGAGATATGGCAGATTATTCCTGTAATTAGGCCTACTTAATACAATCACAGAAATAAGACTAACAGGAGGATGGTTAGTGTGATTGAGGTAGGTAGAAAACAAGAGAGGCGGAGAGGGTGGGCATTGCAGACACAGAGAGAGAGGGCTGATGTATGGTGGGGACTGTGTGTGTGTGTGTGTGTGAGAGAGAGAGAGAGAGAGAGCAAAAGCCCGTATGTAGAACCTTGCTCTCATGAAGCGCAAACCCTCTCTCTAGCTTTCTTGTTTAGTGCGACCATAGCTTCTCATCTCATTGCCTTGAAGCTCTGTGCTACAGCAGAGTCCGTCCAGCAGGAATGTCTCCTGTAGTCAAAAGCACAGAGTGCACCCCAATGCTGTGCCACTGTAAAGTTGCCTGTGCCAACAACACTTTGTCGTTGATGTTTGGATGCAAGGTAGGTTGCAGACCACTCTGCTTGCTTCTACAGGATTTTGACAGTTGCTCAACTTAAGTAGTAGCATATTTTTAAATCAGTGGCTGGCACTGAGTATTACTGTGGTGTCATCTGTATTATTGTGTGTTATACCTGATTGAAGTGAGAATCCTATAAGAATTCCACTGGCTGTAGTTGAAAAAAGATGAAAACAATTTTTGATTTTTGTCTGAAAGCCTGTGCATTTTTTCCATCTGAAACCCTTGAAGCTGTGTTATGCTTACTGGTGCTTAATGAGGGCAAGGCGAATACTCCTCCTCCTGTTCGTTTGTCTGCCGTATTTCTCCAGGTTTTTACCTTTAACAGTACTTTAAGCTCAGCTGGTCTGACCTCACAGTTTAAGTGGATGGTCACTATCATTTAATGATTTAGATTAATGAGAGAGTGAGTGCTGATTTTTTTTCCTAACACTTTCAGGGAAGCCAGATCCAAAACTAAATTCTAGTGGTATGAGGCAAAGATACAGAACTTTTTTATTTATTTGCTTTGGTTAGCTAACGGCTGATAGTATGCCACTGCCTGCATGTGCTTTACAATAATTTAAAAGGAGTGGTAGGAATTTATTATGAAAGGCTGGGTCTCAGCCCAGAATAGAAACCATTCACTGTTGGTGCGGATCCAGATAAAGGCATGGATCTAGAATTTTTTTTCTTACTTAACGCAACATCAGGTGATGGAGCAATTTTCAATATTTTTGTTAATTTCACAGGGAATAATTTATGGGTCTTAATAAAGAAAAAACAGGCATATTTAGGTTGTTAGTACCAATTACCCCTTTCACACTGGACAAAAAACCTGCAAACACAACATCTGGCTTTTGTCTTAAATGCGAATGTGCATATTTGGCACTCACGTGTTGAATGAATCTGCATAAGTGATACGTATTCAATCAACTGTGATGAAAACACAACACCCGAGTAAACATGCTCATATGTGCCTCTTTTCAGGCACGATGCTACATGTGTGTTGAAGTTGAGGCCATTAGCTTGTTAATACTATTCCATCCATCTCTGCACAAGCCGCACCTGAACAGTCAGTGCTGGGTTCGAAAGAGAGACTGGGGTAAAAGATATTTAAAAAATAACCATCATTAGTGGCTTCTGTGCTTGTCAGCTACCTGATCAGAACTGCACATGTGCAACTCTCAAGTGAGTAATATGTGTCAATGTTTAGCAACTCCCATTATCAGCTCTGGAAAAAACAATGTTTAATACAGAATTCTATTGATAATTCGTTTTTAGAAGTGGAGTGTGGAGTGGGACATAATATTGACACGGCAAAATGTAGTCCTTCCTTGTGCAATACCTGTGTTGATACACTGGCACCAAATATAGATATTTTGATTTAAAAGATAAGGCACTCTAAACAGATCTCCCTGCTAATGCAATGTTTATAGTTGAGGTTCCTTTATCTTCCCAGAGGACTGCCAGTAATACGTAGTCCATCACTGGGTTTATTAGTAGGACCTGCAAGTGTACAGCATGGTCCAAGATAAAGGTTTTTGCCAAATGCAACAAACAATGGAACCAAGGTATGAAATACCAAGCAGAAAATTTTTCACCAAAAAACCTATCCCAGCTCTGTATGATGAGACAAGAGGAAAGGTGGAGGATGCACTCCAGTCTGCAAAGAGAAATGTGCTCACCTGAGGTGGATGAACTACATGGGCCACGGAGTCCTACATGACAATTTTATTGATAACAAGTGAGAAAAGCACTTGTAAGTCCTACAAAGAGAGGGATACACAAGACTCATTCTGGTGCTATTCACCACTCAGGGAAGTGCACTCACCTCTGATCATGCTGATCAGCTGCTGTTCATGAAGAAGAACATGCATTTTTGAGGATGAACTGAAATGTGATCAGGTTTGCAATATACAAGTTACTTCAGATCACTGAAATGTTGTCAGGTTTATTTATGTAAAGCAAGCTGGTAAATGCTGGTACAATGTGATACCCACCCCTATGTTGTCTGATAAAGTATATGATATGCTGCTCTCTACTTGTCCCTGTTTTTCCATCACATTCTTGATGACAAGGTGACACACAAGGAAAAAGCAACAGAAAGACAACGTGATGGTGATGTGAAAAAGTAAAACATCTATTTTTAGCTGCTTTTACCTGCATTTAAAAACCTGCATATTCATGCTAATTTTGGTGTAGTAGCCTAGTTCAACGTGATAGCATATCTTCTGTAATGAAAGTAAAAGTTTAATGACACAATATTTATGAACTGTCAGAACAATGTTGATAAAATGTGCACATGGCACATCTCACCTTACAGTCATTCATATGACGACCTGAGCCCTGTACCATCGCAACATTGTGTTTCAGAAGGCCCTCATCAGAGAGCAAAACAGAGTAGTGTGTTTACTTGGAGTTGCTTTAATCCAGGAGTAACTGGCATATGGGACAGTGTGTTGCAGTGAAATAATGTTTCTAATGTTTTGTTCTAACTAATGTTTTATTTAAAATAAATTAGACAAAGGGCTATGAAGTTTCTGTGGCTTCATATACTTGATAATCACTACATGTTCCTTCCAATTGCTTCAAATGTGTGTGCTCATTTCGTTTGACTGTAATTCAGTTTAAAGAGTCAAATTGGTCATTGAGGTCACTTAGACCTCTACTTTGTTCTCTTTTGCTAATTTTTGCTGTCACTGGAGAATTACTTTGCAGTGTCAGAAAAAGAAATACCAGGCTAAGAGGATTTATGCATCTGTCGCAAAAGTGCCTCTCCCCTTCCCCTGTGTCTGTCGTGTAATTTTAAAATGAATGAATTGTTTGTCTACATCAGTTTAAAGGGAACTAATTATATTTTTTTTTATGTTATCACTGTTTCTGTTTTTGAAGATCTGTTGTTAGATCACTTGAGATGAATATTGCTTGAGTGCCTCTGTAATTGCATTCACTGTTCTTACACAAACTTATATACAACACCTGGAAATTAGATTTTCATTCCAGCCACACCAACTGCTTTCTCAACAGAAGTACTTATGTGCAGTACATAACTGTATGAAAATAATCAAAAAATCAACCGACATCGACTAAAGTAGACATTGATCTGTTTAGACCTATAGGAATAATCTGTATAATCCCATGAATAACAGTGAGGCATATTTACCATGGACTGTAAAAACAAAAATCCAAACTAAAAATTCCAACATAATCCATCGCTCACCTAAAAAGAGCCCAACACACTGAACCTAAAAAACACTAGATGACAACAGAAATGTGTATGTTTGACTGCAAAAGCAAGAAAGGCAGGAGGCAGGTGCTCTCTTTTTTCCCATAGCTCAGCTCTCCCTCCTTCTGTCTGTAGGAATTATGACTGTAGCAGAGAATGGGGGAAGAGAGTCTAATAGTAGGTATATAAAGCCACAGAAAGAGGTCAGTGCACATAACCGCTAGGAGATTCTTAACTGAATCTACACAGAGGTTCTGAATGTGCCCTCGGCCATGCCACCCCACATTTCCATCTCGTCTTAATTCTGTTGGTTAGTGCGGTAGTGAACATCAGAGAAGAGGGATCCTCTCAGTGGAGCATGACAACACCACACATGAGTGGTTACTCCTTGCACACAGCTCAGCCCGTGCAGCCCCCACAGCCAAAGCATATTACAAATCCTCACACTGAGAGGCATCACACAACAGGAGGAGAAAATGAATTAATTATTTCTGTTGATCACCAAGAAGTACTGTGGCTAAATGACATAATGCTTATTCCATGGTCCAAGATCAGTGTTTTGTAGGTGATTACATAAAACCATGGCATGTTCAGGTCTCAAGAGAAGAGACTTTTATTGCTGTTGAGCCAAACATAATTCACACTGAAATACATCTGTTTGTTTTGTCCTAATTGGCTATCACTGAGGCACCCTGACAACAACGGACTGCTGTTATGGCCCCATTAAGGAGGTACACCAAAAGAGGTCTAACATGAACAACCAAGTGAAGTTGCAGTTTAAAGAAGAAGAATTTCTGAAATGAACTGCAACCCAAACAAAGGGGTGAAACCCCTCCAAAACAATCACACAAACAAACTGATGGACCGGGCGGCCTCCCAGACCAATCCACCGGGGCTGTTGGAGCTGGGGACTGTGTCACTGGTCAGCAGGTGGAATGGGGGGAGAGGGAGACAGAGCCTAGTGCCCTACCCCTCTAATTGGTTATTCATAATTAGCCAGGCCATTTGAGAACAGAACTTGGCACCAGATGTGCTGTGCAGTCTTTTTAGCAGACAAAATAGTGATAGGATCACCAGGGGTAGGAAAAGTGGTAACTGTAAAATCTCACGCCGTAAGACCTCCTTTGGGCAATCAGCCTTTTATATAAAGGGTTCCCAGATGTGGAATTCACTACCGACCGAAATAAAACTAACCCGAGACATTAAGATTTTTAATACAAATGTTAAAGTCTGGCTGAAACACAATCAGAGCTGTATGCATTTTTAATGGGTCATGACTTGGTATGATTTTAGATGTATTGTGCATTTATTGTGTTGTTATGTAACTTTGATGTCTTTCTTCTTACCGTCTTTCTTCTATCTAAAAGCCTAACTAGGGGCGGGAGTTGGAAACTAGCATTAAGGGATAGTTCGAGTTTTTTGATATGAATCTGTATGGCATCCCCGTCAGCAGTGTTGTGCATCAACACTGACTTACCCCCGACAGTGTCCTGTGCGCCGAGTTCTTGCCCGGTTTTGGTGCTGACGAAACTAAGTAGTCCGGCAAGTTGTCTGGGGTCATAAAAATAAAGCCTTTTTCTTCTCAAAACAAAAGAGTGATTAATTTGCATCACAAAACCGTTGTCCACGAAAAAGTCAGACCTCATAATCGCTTGGTGCTATTTTCTCTCGATTCGATCACTGCGCGCTGCTGCCAGCCTGTTTCACTGTCTTTACTGCTCAGAAAGTTAACAACATGTCTGACTACGACACCGACGATCATGAAGACTTCGACTTTAGCACAGAGCCAAGGGGGTATCTTTATGAACCCGAATACACTGATGCCAAAATTCGCCAGATGGAGTTAGAACAGGCAGAGAGAGAGAGGAGGGACAGAGAAGTGGTACAAGTTGAAGCTGGAGCCACAGCTGGAGCCGTGAGAGACTGGTTGACAGACAAATGGTGATGCTTATAAACTTATCACTAGCTAGCTCTCACGTTAGCTCTCTCGCGTCGCTGTGGTTGTTGGTCCAAGCACGTAAAACACTGCCAAACAACTGAAAAAAGTGTTGGATTCGTGTGCGGCTGTCAGCTGGCGGCAGCGCGCAGTAATATGAATCGAGAGAAAATAGTGCCAAGCGATTATGAGGTCTGACTTTTTCGTGGACAGCGGTTTTGTGATGCAAATGTAGCACATTTGTTTTGAGAAGAAAAAGGCTTTATTTTCATGTCCCCAGACAACTTGCCGGACTTCTTTTGTCAGCGCCAAAACCGGGCAAGAACTCAGCGCACAGGACTAGAGATGGGATTTATGGCTCTTTGAGGGGAGCCGGATCTTGGTGAGCTGTTCCTTTCAAACAGCCGTTCAAAAAACTGGCTCATTTGACTGATTTTTAAATTTATTACATTTTAAGAAGCCAGCCTGGTGGTAACTAATTTTATCTTGGAAATAATCACTGGGAGGTATGATGGGGTGAGATTTGGAACAAAACTGTCCTCGTCCTAATTAGGACCGCTGCAGCTGCTCTGCTCTCCGATGCAGGGCAGTCACGTGTTTCTGTTTTTTTTTTAGCAAAGGCTGCGTGCACAACTCAGGTGGCGTCATGCTACATTTGCATATCTAATAAGCACCGTGTAGCTGGGCTGCGCTCCTCCTCATGTAAATTCTCTGTCCCACTCAGGGGAGGAGCAAAGGAGGAGCACACAGTGATATAAAAAAAAAAAAAAAAGAACGGTTCCCAGCTGCGACTCGGATCCCATCGTTCATGTTAACGAGCCGTTCAATAGAATCGGTTCGTTCGTGAACGTCACAACACTACACAGGACACTGTCGGGGATAAGTCAGTGTTGATGCACGACACTGCTGACGGGGATGCCATACAGATTCATATCAAAAACCCCGAACTATCCCTTTAGCTTTAATCTCTGTATGCAGAACATCAGTCACATTGAATTGTTTGTAACGAGTGGAAGTGTTACCATGTTAACCTGAATTGTCCCTATCAAATAAACTAAATTAAATTAAATTAATTTTCACCTGGAAAGGCAGGAAACCAAGCGTCAGCCACAGTTGCGCGTCCTGGCACGCAGAGGGGAAGCATGTTACACTAAACCTTGAAGAACTACCTAGTAGGGGTACTTCACTACTTCTCTGTAATGACAGAAATTGAATATCAGTTGTTAAATATAAGATGCTGAATGAGGTCTAATACTAGCATTTCTTCAGCGAAGCGAAGCAGTTTGAAGACCTGAAAGCAGCTGGACAAAATGCTGTTACTCTGTGCACTTAAGACTGCACAGGATAACTGTTATAGCCTGCTTAATATATTCAACCTGGATAACTGGACAGAAATGTAGAAACTGATGGAATATCAGCACAATATAGAACTCTATATAAAAAGATATACATAACTGTCCAAAGGAACAGTAGTGTAACAATAGAGGGCAGCAATACATTATTGAGGCATATCATCAGCCTTTTCCAAAAAAAAAAAAGACATTGTGCCGACATTGTGTGTTTTATTGTTGTTGTTCTTATAGCAGTTTGTGCATACTATAGTATTTGCCAATAATTATTATGCAGTGTACATACTTCTGGTTTTATTCCAAGGTTTCAGTCATATTTAAAGCATCATTTTGCTTTTTGCTACCTTTGGAATGGAACCTTTAAGAGTTGTAAATGGCCCTCAATGTTATTATTGTCAGCAAGTTCAACACATCGAAAAAATTAGGGACCTTTTAGAAAGTAACATGAGAAATTAAAAATTGATACTGATAATCCGAAAAATTGTGAATATTGGCCCTAATAATAAGTCAAGCTGTCAATTTGTCCATTATTGCCAGAGATGGCAGTGGTATGATATCATATGATCAAATATCCAACCCTGTAGCCCTAAAAGCCAATTGTCTGTTTTATCTCAGCCTGACAGGGAATATATCAGCCAATGGTGTTATTGCACCAATGCGAGTGCACAGTTGAAAATTATTTTGATAGGGGCCTGGATATTATTAATTTTCGTCCAGTGGTAGCTGTTTGTTTATTTTGCATTGTCATTGGCAGTTATAACAAGTAAACAAGTAGAACGGTCCTTCAGGGGTCTGTAATCTATTAGAATCCCACAGCTTTTCACAAGACATGCCCTGGGCTTACCCAGCTGTCATGTTCCTTGAACTGTTGACCACAAGAATAGTACTATTTCAGCTATGGTGTGCTTGGAGTTTTTATATTAAGACCATCTCCTCTTGCTCATTAATTTTGCTGTGGAAGGCTTGCTGCAGACACCTGCGTCCTTGCCCCTGTAGAAACACCCCAATGCAAACATCTGTGTTTGGGAAGTGCCTATAAGCCTGAAAGCAGATACTGCTTTAGGCCCCCTTGTATTCATGTCTCTTGAGAGAACGGTGTGTGCATGTGTGTGTGTGTGTGTGTGTGTGTGCTGGGGCGCCGAAAAGGGGGGGATAAGGGGAAGGATTCTAGGGGCCCATCATTGACAGGGCCCCAGAAAGGCCCCTAATAAAATTATAATACTGACAAAAATAATATGACACTAATTTGTTTGTTTATAATCATAAACGGTCCTCCCTTCAATCAACTGAACTGCTGCGCGGTGTGGTGTATTCAGTCAGTAAGGAGACCGAGAGAAGGCAAAATGCCTCAGAAGTCGGGTAGCCAAAAAAGGAAAGACAAAAAGATTAGGCAGGAGAGAGAAGTAAAGGGGCGTCACTATGTCACCCAGTTTTTCGAAAAACAAGGTGGGTTTGGTTCATGTGGTGGAAAGTTCTGGAACACATTAGTCTGTTGTTTATCTTAACCTTGTGGTTTTTAAGCTAGCTCACTTTTCTCCCCATATTAGCTCATATTTTGGAAGAAAACTCTGGATTTTTAGATTTCACTGTTCACGTTTAGCAAGCTGCCCATATTTAATCAGTTGACCACCCCTCCTGTCAAAAATTATGCATGTTTGAACAGACACGTCAAGTGCAGCAGCAGCAGCAGCAGCAGCCGCAGCTGTCTGTGAGCGCTGTGAGCCCCCTACCCCTGAACCAGCCCCAGTAGGCCTACCCACAACTGAGGGAGGAGGTGAGCAGCTTTGTGTTGAATTAATCTATTATTATGGAAAAAAAGATAAATTGAAATTAATGAAAAAAGATCATTCTGAAATAAAAACACATAGTCTGTATTTATTTCAGAATGATTTAAATGGTTTAAAAAGCATATAGCCTATAACTTTATTTTGTTTTGTTGAAATTTAGCTATCACTGAAACTGAACTATAAACTCACTGAAATACTATGTTTGGTCAGTAGTTTGGGACTCTCACCCCTTGCTTTGCAGTAGGAAAAGAGGAGAAATTTTCTGGTGCTTGCAGACTAAGTGACTGCTCTCAATCCAAGCAGAGAAACGTTAACAATATTAAATCGCAACTACCATAGAGCCTCATTTATGTATTTTTTTCCACCCCAACTCTATTTCCACCACGTACAGTTTTGGAGATAAATTATTATTATTTTTATTTTAAATAGATTTTTTTTTAAACAAAATATAAACGTATATAACAAACTTAATAAAAACAACAACAAAAACATAATGTAAGACAGCATACAGTTTTTACATTGAGTGCAGTGGCTGGTCTAAGAGTGTGTGTGGGGGGTGATGTGCATGTTTGAAAGAGAAATTGTGTGGTATTGCTATAATAGTAATTTTGGAGATAAATTAGACCTAAATGCAGGGCTACTAGAGGGAGACAGTGAGCAGTGGGGTATTGGTTGTGAAAATCACATTTTCTTTTGTTATTTTTGATCAAATCACTGACAGTAAAACAGAATGGTGGGAGGAAACCTGAATCTGGTGATGGTGATGCTATTTCAGATGGTATTACAGGAAATTCTATATAATTCATGTATGTCATGCATTTGTATTTTTCAGGTAATTTAATTTAAGAGAATTTTATATTTTAACCATTAAAGTTGCAGACTTGCAGACAATGAATCTAAATTCCGTTATTCTGAGTGTTCAGTGCTTCCCCTACCAAGTAACTGTCATGTTGTTCTTTTCACACATATAGGAAATTATAGTCAAAAATATCATTAAAATGCACAGTTTTATGTAAACAGCATAACAAATTTTCATACAAGGGCCCAGTAATATTTCTTTTCATGGGGCCCAAAATCCCTGGCAGCGCCCCTGTGTGTGTGTGTGTGTGCGTGCGTGCGTGTGTTTGTGTGTGTGTGTGTGTGTGTGTGTGTGCGCACGTGTGTTTGTGGGGTGTTGTTGTACTGTATGTACAGAGGAATCAGTTTGACTCGTTTGTGATCAGATTTGGGAAATTTCATTGACTGCAATAGATTCATCAGCTGAGAATTAATAGCAATGCAGAGACACATGGTTTGTGGCTGAGCAGAGACTGGGGTGGGGGCACCGTCACAATAAAACTGCATGTACATATAAACCTATGTATGAGTTTGGTAACTGCTACTTCTAGAAACTGAAACATGTCCAGTTGACTATGATATAGATCTTAGAATTACTACTAGAAACCACATTGACTCTGAATCAAGACAGGGCAAATATTTTTGACAATGAGATTCAAGTGTATAATGCCAACAGAGCAGCACAAAATATTTAGGATTTTCTAAGCTCCAACTGGTACAGTAGCATCTTATCTGCATAAGAAACACAAGATTGCAAAAACCAATGGAAACAATGTGTTCTTCTTGGTATCAGGTGTTTTTACTCAAAATATATTAGAGATGTGTTTGTTGATAAAAGGACAGTTTGTCCATCCTTTCTGCTGCATCCAATCCACCTTTGCATCGTCAGTGCAGTACCGTATCTCCTGCTGCCATCTTTTGATTAGTCGTGTTGGAAGGCAGTAATTACAGTGTGCTTACAGATAATCAGTAACTTGAATGAAGCTCTTATCTGTGCCCTGGTAACCCCCTCCAAAAAAGCAGCAGCACAATGATGTCCAGTGTGCCCTGCATACAGAAAACTTCATACTTCCTTCCTTCATCTGAATGGAGCTGTCAACTCCAAAAGCAGAGTGTTTAAGGTTTTGTTAGCTGACTTTTCATATTTTTTCACATTTCCAGTATAAATAGCATTAACAATGGCATTCCAGCGGTTTTATTACATTTGAAAAGTCTGTATATGGTAGGCTGTGACATCTTAGACTCCAGTGATCAGTTTTGATGTATTTTTAAAGAAAGGGGGGCAAAAACCCACAATTAGTCTGCTTCATCATTTTCATAATAGCTTGCTTATTCCATCCTGTTTTGAAACTGACACTTTGATATGAGTGAGGTTTTGCATATTTACACTGCCAGCCTTTGTGTTTCTCTTTAATGACACATCTGGTATACCACTACTTGTATTGCCAGGTTTACTTGAGCTTTAAATCTGCCAATCAGCCTGCTGATGGTTTGATATACACAATTTTCACTGCCTGCAGAGCTAATATTGTGTGGTCTGGGTCACTGTTAATACTGCTATTAGCTGTCATTTCTTAGTGGAATTCCACATGTCCTGTTAGCTAGCTAGAGCCGACAGATTTGTATGATAATGAACCCATAAGGCATGAAATCAAAAACAGTGTTACACACAAATTCACCTCTCAGGAGTCATTTTTTAGACGTGGAAGAGTTACTCTTTTTTGAAATGATGAAAACTTCTGTATAAAAACTATCACGAGACTGAGGCAATGTGTTTTCAATGCGCGGCTGGAGCATACTGGGTTCTTTGTAAAACATAAAACTTCTTTATTGTTTCAGCCACCTGTACAGACTAAAGCACTACTGCCTCATAGGAAGAGGGTCCTGGGATTGAAACCCAGTAGGGCCTTTCTGTGTGCTGCTTTCATTTTCTCAGTTAAGGTTAAGTGGTCAATCTAAATTGCATGTAGGTGTGAATGTGAATGTGAATGTTTTTTGTCTCTATGTCTAGTCTGCGATGAGCTAGTGACCTGTCCAGGGTGAACCCCACCATTTGGCCAATGTCAGCTAAGAGGCAGCTCCAGCACCCTGACCCTGTAAAGGAGATGCTGTTACGGACAATGAATGAATGTACTGACTTCTCCTGTGCATCATCACATTTAATTTAGTCTATTGTGTATTCAAAATGACTACTGTAATTAAGAGCAGAAAATGACAATTCTTTTTTTCAAAACAGTTTCCTTTGTCACTTAACTTTTTATTTCTCTGCATTTTACAGAAATATGCAGTAGTATAATGTATGCACAAGAATACAGCTGAGTATTCAAATTAAATAATGTAATGTACTTCTATTTTAAGTAGACCTGGTAGCTGATGTATCACCAGCCTCAAGCTGAGTCCTCCTAACATTTGAATGCATGTCTTTACGCTGCTGCCTGCCTTAAAAGTAATACAACGAGTGCTGCTGTAATAATACCCTTATTTGGTTAAAATGTGAAATGCCAGTATGGCTGTTACTCCGTTGTATTTTCTAATAGAGAAATAGTAGAGACGTTTGTTTTTATATAAATTGTGTCATTCTGTAGTTACTGAAAACTAAAAGCAAATTTAATTTGTGTGTGTAAGCGTGTCATTGGATGACTGCGTCTCTGTGTTTGCATGTGTTTCAGTTTGTGCTCACCCTGACCACATCCGTCTTGCATGTACTGACATCTGTTTTAATGTTACACAATAATACAGCCACCTACAGCGCTGTATCTGCTATTACCTCTGAATGAGCTTCTCAGCCTCCTGCTGGTTGTATACTTGGGATCTCTGACATGATTGGTTTTCTTATAGACTTAACTTTCAGTGACTCCTGTTGGTTTTGCCTGTAGTGGTTACATATGGTCCTGTTGCTCTCTCCAGAACAGGCCACCAGCAGTACAGGGGTCACCCCACAACGGCCAGCCCCCACCCTGCATGAACCCCGCCTTGATGAACGCCCCCTGGGTGAGAGAGGGGACGAGGCGGAACGTCACGATAAGTGACAAATTCATTTTGATTAGTGATTTCACGACTCATGGTTAGAAGTTAAAAGGAGACTTTATCATGTTAAAGCATCTTAAGCTCAGTCACACCATCATGTGTTCACTGGGTCACAACACACTTAAAAACATTGTCATGACCATCTTTTTTATTGCTATATTTATATTGTCTATTTTTTATGTTAACTCTTTACTCGTTAATCAGGGATCCATTTTGTGCAGTTTAGTGCAGGGATTTCAATCCACAATGCGTATCCATAAAAGTGTTACAAAACAAAGATGGGATCACTTAGTTGGGATAAACAAATCTCACTTTAACATATTTCACAAAACCCCACAGCAGTGAAGAATGTAGGACAAAAATGTATCCTATCATTATTAAGTGAAATATCTTCTTGTGATCATTTAAAATAAAAAATATAATAAAGAATCCCCAAAACAGCTAGGAACATTATTTTCACATGTACTGCTTGTGTCCATGACACAAAATGGATGTTTACTAACATAATTAATTGTAGTGATTATGGAATGGACACAACACTAGGATAACCATACTGATTCTGAAGCCCTGTCATATGCTTTTGTTGACTGTGTCAGTTGCAGTCCATGGTCATTTTTCAGGACACAATTTGTGGTGCTCTGTCGTGAAACTTTGGGGGCACCACCTCCGAACAGGAAAATTTGAGAGTCAAACTGATTAACTAACCAAATTACCACTGAACAAATTAACATTAAGATATACAAAGATTAACAGTGAGTCTACAGACGCATTGGTCCACGCAAATTGAAAATGTTCTTTTTCTAAGTACATGGGGAATTTGAGATCCCTCTTAGAAAGTTGACTGTATATTTATATGTATAACATTAGTCAACGAAGGGCGCCCCCCAGTAGCTCAGTTGGTAGAGAGCGCATCCTATGTACAGAGGATTTGTCCTTGCTACAGTGGCGAAGGGTCCAAGTCTCCGAGCCTGACCGGCGTCCCTTTGCTGCATGAGGCAGCCCTTTGCTGAGACTGATGTGTTTCAATGCTCACAAATAACAAGTAATAAATAGCCAATCCAACAGCTTGCTGTGACAGCCCACCCACAGAAAAGATATCAGCTTCGATAGATTGTGGTTTATATTGATTCTTTTGTCATAGACGACGGTGACTTATAATCGCTTCACAAGGGAACCAAATATGTAGTGGAATTCATTTTGGCACTGCCTCCAAAGAGGAAAATTTGAGAGTCAAATTGATAGTTTCACCAAACCAAATTATTAATCAAATCAAACCATTAATTAACCAAATCATGAATTTATCAAATGATCAGTCAAGTATACAAATATGTGACATCTCATTTAGATAGATCTCCGTTCTACACTCCTAAGGTAACACAGGAAAACAACAGGGTCTAATTGAAAATATGTATTAACTGATTAATACTAACCCACTAACTGAAATACTGAATTGGGCTCTGAAATTAAGACCTCGAATTGTTATCAACATATTATTATTAATATTATTATTACTGTTGTTGTTGTTGTTGTTGGTTGATATTATTATTATTGACATCAGCCCATTCATGAGCAGTTATAGAAGATAGTTAATGCCTACTTTGAGCTACAAAGGCCATTGCAGAAGAGGAGCTTGGTCGGAATCCACAGTCCTCAGACTTATTGAGTCACCAGTTTCCCCTGGTGACTCCATACCACACTGTCTGTGCAGGGTGTCAGTGCTGTACAGAGCATTGTGTGCCTAATGCACGTTCTCTTTGGCTTGCATTCAGTGTCTTGTCTCTTATAACTTCAAACAAAGATGATTTTTAATTTTGTTGGTCGCTGCTGCTTCTGTCCGGTGTGATATTGAGAGTGAAACCTGATTTATTAATTTAATCCAGACCATCATCATATTTACAGAACCTCACCCTGTAGTTTTATTTCCTAAATCTAAAATGCCATGGATTGTCTCGAAAAGATTTCACGTAAAATTCCGCTAGTGTGCAACAAACCAAGCCATGTCAAGCCATTTAAGTCAACACAGTGTGTGTTTTTCAATATTTACATTTTCACATTAAAAAAGTTTCAAGGAAAATAAGATAATCTTTTTTGGGAAAATCTACTCTCAGCTCAAAGGCAGTAATTAGCAAGATCTGTGACACTACCATCTGTGACACTCATTACATTAAAAACGAAGATACGAATATGAATTTAATATAATAGAGTTCATAGTTTATGTAAATGAATTGTTATTTGCCTTTTTTCTTGTCATTTCTGGAGACAGTAACATAATTACCATACTTACGTTTCTTTGGATCACATCACTTTTCTTTGACTCCATATTTCTCACTTTCAATGTCCTTACTTTTATCCTTGTTTCTCTTTCCTCACTCAGCAGTACCACTACCAAGAGGATGACTCGCCACCTCTTGATCAGGGATTCCTGCAGCTTACCAATGAGGTGCGCCCCCCAGAGCTTGTGCACGTGTCCGAGAAGAACCTGTCTGAGATTGAGAATGTCCACGGCTACGTCTCCCATTCCCACATCTCTCCTCTCAAGGTTAGCATGCCTACTGATCCCTGATTATGCCAAGTATGCTTTTACACCTGGTGTACAAAACACGACTCTCTAACCTTCATCCCAAAACAGCAGCATGAACAGCTGCCAACATGGCCTCTGTCTCCTTCTTTCTCCATGGCCGCAGACTGTTTTTTTATAGCTCATTTTATATTCACTCATACTACTTTGTTGATTTGTTAGGCCAATAAAAGTGAATTACTAAAAGACTTGGATTAATTATAGCACACATATAGTTAGCTTTGTCCATTTCGCATAACTTTGTGTGTATGAAATACAATATTGTTGAATTCAGGCCAGATTCTATTTTTTTAATGATTCTATTAGATCTGAATTATGCCAGTGTTTTCTCCTCCATTTTATTTTATTTATTTATTTTTCATGTTTAACTGTTCCTTTCTTTTGATGTGCTTTCCTGAGCCATAGAAGCATTGGTGGTATTAATCTGGTTGTCAGTTTGTAGGTTTTGTGTAAATGGTCAAATCACATCCCTTCTTCTTCACTGTGCCTTTACCATTCCTTACACACATTTTCCCTCTGCATCATCTTGATTCATAAAGTGCCAGTTGGTGTCATGTGTCCAAGCCTCTGACATCTCAGTGCCTCTCTCTCCCCTGTATGCCTCCATTTGAAAAAAGATATTCAGGCTGTGTTAAAGGGTCTAAGGTACATTATACAATCTATATTATTGATCTGGGTCAAGAATACAGTAAAAGCAGAGGTATAGTTCACCTGGCTGATTGAGTTTGTTGAACAGTGGTTTTGTTTCTGCTCAGGTTCGAGCCACCAGAGGGTAGTGTTGGACATGAGGGGAAGTGTTACTGTGTCAGCAGTTTATTCCAGGCAGTGTTTGAACCGCTTGGCAAACTGTTCGTAGTTCCAGTAAATGGAGAATAACTTTCCTTCATATGTCATATGCTTTGGTTACAGAAGCACAGGCAGAACATTAAGCAGCACTTGGACAATGTTTACTAACAGAGATTTATAGTTCCTATATGTACAACTGTCAAATATATATATATATATATATATATATATATATATATATATATATATATATATATATATATATATATATATACGTATATGTATATGTATATATATATGTACGTATATGTATATGTATATATATATATATATGTATATATATATATATATATATATATATATATATATATGTATAGATATGCATTGGTTATAAAATGTGATCATAATTAAAACAAATGTGTACTGAATTATAATATCCTTGATGAATGGTCAATGTATCCTTCTTATCCTTATCATTCAGTATTGTTGTTAGATGATGATGTTAATGCTTTGTCCTTGCATATGCAAATCCCATAGTCCTCCATCCAGTTTTGACATGTGGGAAATGATTCACTGTCGCCATTTACTGTCAGGAGCTCTGAGTATTTTAGCTCTGTTTGTGTCCTCTACCTGTGTTGTGTCATTAAGTCATGCTTGTAGGAGCTGTGATGTAATCCAGCAGACTGCAGTCTGTATGACAATCAGTCAGATTGAGAGGTCATTGACAGTGTCAATGGCATCTGACCAATTGTCATACATTGTAAAATATAGGTAATAAACCAGGAGAGGCATGCCAAATGTCTCACTAATGTTGTTCATTGTAATGACTCAAAGTTGATGAGGTTATTGTTGATATAAATCTAACAGAAAAGTGATACGGCCCAAACAACCTTAAACCAACCTTTGGGTTTGGCAACTATTAAGTTGCACTTAGTTCTAAAAGAAATGTACCAGTTGGGGACTGATATTCAGCACCTTAATGGCATTGGATTATCACAGGAGTGATATTTTCATATTCCAGTATGGGTGCATTATTGTGAGTGTTAACAGTTGAAATTCAGCCATTGTCGGTTTGTTTATTTACAAATTGAGAGCACAGAACTGTGTTTTTCTTGTACTTATTTCTGCTTTCAGAACAGTTTGTTTCTTATTAGTGCAGCATTGATCTTTAGTGTTTTTCACTTTGCACGTGTCAGTCAATCTATGATGGGAAAATGTCCTATTGGGTAAGAGGCTCTTCCTCATTGACAGAAATAATGCAGGAAGCCAGAGTCATCCTAATTCAGTCTTTACCCCTTTGTACATTTCTTCCCTCTCCCACCTCCAACATGTGGCAAGGTAACCATTACTAATGCTTTTTGTCCTGATACATCAGGCTCTCCGCTTTCTCTCTCCCTACCCACGTATACTGGCTAGTGACCTTGTCTTTCGTTTCTTACCTGCAGCCCGCACTGGTTACCCGTTTTGATCTTGCATACCAGGGTGTGACCACAGCAAAGTACATGGCAAGTTTTATTTAATTTTATTTTTATTTGACCTCTGGAGAAACTCAATCCCCTGTATTTTATTGTATTTCTTTTTAGTATTACCTTAAATTCCTCCCTTATTTCTGGGTCCTTCTATCCAGAAGATTGATGTCCCATTGGTGCTGCATGGACTTTGTTCTGGTGTTGCCCTTCTATCCATTGCCTTAATAAGCAGTCTTTTCATTACTTGTGGGTTGCTGCCCTTATCTTGTCATACCCATAACTTTTTTATATAATTCCATGCGTCTTTTTGATCCATTTGCCTGCCAGCAAATCCCTTGTGCTTGCTGTGGTGTTACTGTGATCTGGTGTGAAGCCTGTCTCTGTTATCAATCATGTATTATTTGTTGAAGAGCTTAATGTACCCAGGGGATGTGTTTAGGATCCCCATACCCGATTCAACCTGCACGTAACAGAATAATGAAGCAATATTCAAAGGCCAAGTTACTATTAAGACACAACTACAGCATGCTCAACAGTGTGCTATGTTTATCACTTCTACTTTTAATTGATTAAGCATTACTATTAACAGTTTGGGTGCGAATTCCTGGGGTGGATGGGGGAGATTTCCCTCTCTCTGCTTGTGGCCATTATTTTTTTTTTATCACAGTACGTCTTCTTCTCGTCAGACTGAGCAGATTAAATTCATCATATATTCTGCCAGGTAGTTGGTGCAAGTTGATAAACTAGACAATGCATACCAACTTAAAAGCACATAGCACCTCAGTCAGTTAGTGTTTTTGCACATCCGGTTCCCTTGTCTCAAAGGGTTTTTCAAATTGATGTTAACTAAAATGTGTGAAATAAGGTGTGTGGTTACCACAGGCTTGGAGATATTAACAGGTTTTGTTTTGACCGCATGAAATGCATCATTAAATGTCCCACAGTTTAATTATGATGCTCCTCCATGTATTATAGATGGTGGTTGCTAACAAGTGTCTAAATGAGACTGCAGAGGTTGTCCGGGACATTAAACGTCATCACAGCGAACACGACTAGTCTGTCTTTACTGGCCGACTTTGGTTTCAAATTATTCTAGCTCCAACTTTACAACTTGTACATTGATCAGTTTATAGAAAACCTGTATATTAATTATGTAGTAAGACTACAAAACATTTTCATTGCGTTTGCTCTCTATGGACCACAGTTCTCGCAAAACCATGCCATGCGCCACCTGTAAAATAATTTTCCGTCTCCTCTCTGTCTGCTCTGAATCTTTTAGAGGTTTTTCCAGTTTGGGTAACAGCAGGTTTTAAGTGCTCCCCTGATGTGCTTCTGTTCCTTCTCCTTCCCCTCTGTCTTTGTGGGCATGGTCTCAGCCCAATGGTTTAGGGTTGCCTGCAAACTCCCCTCCAGTTAGTTAGAAGTCACTAACAGTCACATTTTAGCCTACCTTCTGAGACTATTATTTATTATGACATTGTCTAACAAAATAGTCTTTGGATTTCAATTCATGATCTGACTGTCAGCTGACTACAGTAGAATGTGGAGTGACAGCAAGCACAAGTCATGGCTTCCGCACCTAGCCTTGGGACTCCCGTCGGCATGCCCAGCTTCCTCAGTTTGGGGCAGCCCCCCACCCCAAAAAAATAGAATCACTGCAAAAACAGTAGAGGATTGCGACAGCAACAACATCAGCAGCCTCAATGGTTGGCCAACACTGATCTGTGTTAATATTCAGTCAAGAAACCTCTGGATCTCCTTCCTGTATATAATTGTTTATGCTAATTGTACTGTATATTGTCTAAACGATAAAAGGTATACCATTTTTGTAAAAAAAAAAAAATCAAAATCAATAAACAAGAGTCTTACCTAATTCAGTTGATATTATACTGTATGTGCATCCGGTAGTGTACATGTAAGTGTAAAAACTCTAAGGTTGGTTGGTTATGCTGGAAGTGTAAAGAAAAGGCATCTATCATTTTCAAGACTTAATTCAAACAAGTTAGAGATAATGCAAATCAAGGAATAAATACAGAACAAGAAATAAATACGTGTCAGTTACAGCACTTGATTGTTCCAAATGTAGCCCTCAAATTCTGGCCTATAAAGCAATAGATGAGCAACATGATTAGATATTTTTATCAACCACAGCTCGACTGTCCTCAGCATACTATATACTTTCAATGGTGAATACTTAACGCATACCTGGATAAAACTGTACAGATGTCCCAGTATATATGACATTTGTTTCATTTTGTCTATTCATGATTTTGACTGGAAGTACCAGCCCTTTATCTTTCTTTAAATGTTTTTACTTACTGTGTTTATTGTGATGTACCAAAACGCAAATTTAAATGGTGGTAAACAATTTGGCACTTTAGTTGTAGAGGTTTATCAGAAAAAAAAGCACAATAATGTTATGTGAGGACTCCATCAGCGGAAATCGGCAGAGGTTGGACATTGCGAGTTCATGGTTTTGAGGGGAGTGGCTTTGGAGAGAGGCAGGGGGAGGGATTTTCTGGCTGTTGTTTTCAAATCTAACTTTTATCCATTTTACCAACCCTAACTTCAAGTAAAACAAAATTATCTGTTTAACTGAGTTGCAATTTCCTCTCACTCATAAGAGAGTTGCTTGCTTGTCCCCGTTTCATATCATTATAAATTGAATACTTTTGGTTTTTAGCTCTTGTAACTTTATTAGCAATTCTAACAGTGACTTTGTCTTGTGGACGTTTGTCATTATTCCAAACATGTTGTCAATTAAATCAAAATCAATGGTGGTCAGAACAGTGCAACAAATTTCATCCCATGTGGAAAAGATCGCTTTCTATCATACACATCCCTGTTTTTATTATTGCTCCACTGCCTTCTTATCCACACAATGGGAGGCCATGATTGCCTCATGACAACTGTCGGTTGGCTCAAATTGACTTTTGAAGCAACTGTATGTTAGTGTGGGCTGGGAAAACCACGGTGCCACCAACAGTGCAACTATGAGGATAGGATAATTATTTAATCAGTCACCACTGCACACGCACTTCATGATGACATTTGTGGATAGTCGGTAAAGCCAAATACTTTCTTCAGAATCGCTTCTTTTTAGGGCAGTTTTATCTGTACTCCTGGCAAGTCACCTTACAATCATGGAGGCAATTCAAAGTGCTACGGGAAAATATGACACACTGACTATGGCTTTGACTGACTGACTTTTTCAAACAAACCAAGAGAAGTAAACACAAAGTTTTTTTCAGACTGAACAGATAACTCTTGATTTGATAGTTTTAACAATTGTCATCCTGCATCACTAGTGCTTCATCAAGATCCACATGGGAAATGAAACTCCAAAGCAATTTATGCAGTTCTTTAATGCTTCTGATGTGTATATTAATGTTCTTTGGTGCCACAGAGAGCTCCCATAGAAATAACTATAGGACTTTTAGTGATCTAAGACTGCAAAATAGACAGCAAGCTATCAAAAAACTGTTGAAGGTAGAGAGGAGACCAAAAGGAGGCATCTTGTAAAGCAATGATTTGTTTTTGTTCTTTTAGTGTGGGATTGCTGTAAAACAACATTTTATGTACTTAATGAACTGCCAGAGTACATGGGGTAGGACACAGCAAAGTTATGGAAGATTCCTGCACTGGCATGCATACATGTTTCAATGAAATTATTTTAAATATTTTCATGACCTTAAGGCTAAGACTGCTTCCTGAACAGTTCATGATCAGCAGATGTATGTGGCTTTATGGAATTGTGGTAAAATCACGTATTGTTATGAATTTTGTCATTAGTTCCTTGCTTTCAGCCAAATAAGAGACAACACGCTCAACTCATGTATATAACTTCAGTATGGGGTGCTGAATCCCCCTTGTAGTGAATAAACAAAAGGAAAATAAAGGACAGCACTCTCATCAGATTGTTTATTTTTGCCACATGGACGTTTCAGGCAAGACGCCCTTTCACAGTGTGTATTCTGGCAAATCAGCTTGAAACTACACAGCTGTGCCAGTTATGGGTTATCCAAAACTGCACAACAGATTTATTCCAATAGCTGTTCCCTTTTGAAGGAGAGCAAAGGCCACACAGGGTCTAGTACAAACAAAACAAAACCTCACAACAGACTCCTACCTAACTGTATTACAGAAACCAATAACACATGTTTGTATGACACGAAACAAGTAAATTAAATCTCCTCATTCAGTCCCTTTGGAATCAGAGTATCGATGAAGTGGATCCAAAAGGCTTCTCTCTGGAGCAGGTTAATGTCCCTGTTATCACCTCTCTATAGCATTCTCACTGTCCCAATGTCCATATAGTGTAGTTCACTCAAACTGTGCTTGTTACTGTTTAAGTGCCTGGCTACTGATGATTTTACATCAAAGTTACGTATAGAACACTTATTCTGGTTTTGAGCTCCCATTTTGTCTACATAATACATGTTACAGGGGATTAAAAGGTTAACCACATATTTAGTGTTAGATGTAATTTCTCCGTGACCTTAATGTTGACACCTGTCCCTGGCTTGTTAAAAGGATTCCCCTTGATCATAGAAATAGTGTACACAGTTATGAAAAGGGAAATTACCTCTAGGGATCTGAGATAAAAAAAAAATGATGAGTAGGCAAATCTAACTTGACTAAATAGTCCTTCAAGTTCGAATACCATTTATAGAAATCATCTAGGCAGAGCTTGAAATGAGAGATAGATATGCCAATGTTGACTCACTACTTGTTTAACAAACTTGGTTATAGGACTGTAGGTGGATACCAATGTAGGACCCTGAGAATCAGAATCAGAATCCTTTTATTGTCATTGCGCAAGTGTACAACAACATTTTAGCAGCATCCGAATATACACACAACATAAATAGGTAAAAAGTACAAGGCAAGTAGTGCAATGTAAGTATAAAAAAAGAAATAAATCTGTTTATTGCTGCAGGTTGTAAATATGGATGGGAGTATAAATAAGTACAGTAAAATAGCCTTTAATTATTGCACATTGTCCTTGGGGGGTGTGTGTGTGTGTGTGTGCGTGTGTGTGTCAATGTCACTGCCCGTTTGTGTTCAGTGCAATGATTAGCGTGTCTCTTGACCTAGATTTGAGTAAATCAGACAGTTGAATTTGTCGTACTCTGTACAGATGGTTCTTCAACAAGTTTTTCCCATAACCTCTCATTTTAAAATTTTAAAGATCTTTAGCATGCTGCTCAAAAGATTAATCCGAATTGCAAATGCGTCTTAATCTTAGTAGCTGATTATATGGAAGACTTCTCTTCAAAGCAGTTGGAGGATAACTACTAAACTGAAGGAAAGTATTTCTGTCGGTCTCTTTTTTATACACTTAAGTCGGAAGACAATTCTGTTCTTTTTTCAACAAAACATCCAAAAATGAAATACGCTCAAGATCATAAAACAGTGTGAATTTTATAGACTCCATTCATTAATTAATTAAAGAACTTTTTAAATATTTCATGTTTCCACTCCAAATGAGAAATAACTCATCTATGTACCTCCAATAGCTTTTAATAAAATTAGAATAGGGATTGCAAATACGGTCCAAAACAAATTTACCCATAAACAAATTGGCATAATTGGGAGCTGCTGGTGATCCCATATCAGGGCCTCGAAGTTGAAGATAGCATTGATGAACATAAAAAAAAAAATTGTCAACACCTCATTAGTTAACAATAACCAAAACTCAGTTGAGGGATGTGATTCCACTCTTTGATTCAAGAAATAGTACATAGCATCAAGCCCAATTTTGAGAGGTATACTAGGGTACACGTCCTTAGTACATAGAAGGTCATAGTTCACATGACAGTCTCTCAACTTGTTCAAAAAGTCTGTAGGGTCTATGGGAGAGTGGCTCTGTAAGAGATCATCAAATCAATCAATCTTTATGTGTATGGCGCTTTTCATACAGAAAAGTAGCTCAAAGTGCCTTACAGAGGTTAAAAACAACAACAGAAAAAAAGAAACGGCAAATAAAATCAAGAGAAGAAAATCAAAAGAACCCAACCCTCCCACCCCCACAGACATGCACAAAGACACAAATACATACACACTCTTACACACACTCACACATTACGGCGCTAGAATCGTTTCAAAAAGCGTGCGCACCTATCAACTGATCGTGTGACTTGCGCCTGCTTTGACGCCTGTGCAGCAAGCTGCGCCTGACGTGTAATGTAGTTTCCTCATTGACTTATAATGGCCCCCCGTTCACGCGCACATTCACGCGTGATGACTGCTTCACGCCGGTAATCACACGACGCGTAGTGACTACGCGTAACATTCATGCGTCTTTTTGCAAATGCACGTGTTAACGATGGCATGAAGATGATTGAACATTTTTTTCACGCGCTTACGCGTACGCGGAAATGACGTGCGCAAACTCTGTCACACGTAACAAGAAGCTGCGTACGTATGAAGCAGCGTGTGCACGTCTGTCTTTCACTGTTTGTCAAATGTTGTTAGGCGTTCACACGTACGTGCGGTCGCAGACTCTGAAGCTTCGCAGCCGGAAGTTGATCTGCACCGTGCGCACCAGTCCGCGTACATGAACGCCTCGCGTAGTTGTTCTGTGTTCCATTTTCATCCAGTAGATGGTGCAATCGATCTAATGCGAGATACAGACATATAGGCTTTTGCATGACATGATTCATTTTAACCCTGGAGTGAGGGGACAGCCTTCCATTCCGACACACCCTTCCATTGCGAAACAGCCCCACTCCGAAACACCGCTGTTCCGAAATTGATTTTCAAGTTTACATTACTTCCTACATCAAAAACTGCCGTCCGCTCACCGGCCGCACTCACACAACTCATTGCTTTTTATTGCTAATAGGCCTTTGTCACTATCTTCATTTATTATGTAGTATATTTTCGTTTGCAGCAAACACATTTAAATGTTTGTCTAATCTTTTTACATGCACTATCCGTGGTGCTGGAATCCCCACATCCAGCCGCACTCTCACAACTCTGAAATAAACTGTGGCCCATGGGTGCGATCTGCCGGGGAATGACCCCTCTGCTCGTCCGTTTTAACATAACTTGTCTTTGTGGAAGGTTAACAAGGTATGAGTGGATTGAGCACTGCTGCTCAGTTTGTCTTTGAAAAAAAAAAGCAGAGGAGAAGACAATAGGCTACCTATGTATTTTTGATTCAATAAACATGAAATTGATTGTGTATCCATCTCTTATAGCCATAGACGGATTATCATGACCACGGGCCTACACACGCAAACTGTGCGCACGCAAAGGCGCTGTAAGACAAGGGCGCAAAGGCTATTACATAATTACATTTAATGTAATAATGTCCGCAAACGTAATAAACCTCAAACACCTACGAATAATACTGACCGTGCGTGCAAAATCCAGCTGCTGACCCTCCGCTCCACTGTCACACAACGGATCCCCCGTCCACGCTCCCTCTCTCTTGCCCGAAAAATAATTTCCATGAGGAAAACATCGCCTGACATTTAAATTTAAATTCCCATTGACAGTACAAATCTCAAGAAATCTGGATGTATTGCTCATTTGTACACACAACACTTATCAGTCTACAGGCAAGAATCAAGAATCTAAAGATTGATTAATTCAATAAATTTCAAATTCACTTTACTGCCACGAATGCCACAACAATATTGCTAAAGCAATAAAGAGCTAACGAAAAGAATACCTAGCACAGTACCGTTATACTTGCTGTGTGTGTTTAATTTCCATGAAGAAAACATCGCCTGATATATAAATTTAAATTCCCATTGACAATACAAATCTCAGGAAATCTGGATGTATTGCTCATTTGTACACACAACACTTATCAGTCTACAGGCAAGAATCAAGAATCTAAAGAATCTTAATTCAGGTTTATTAATTCTATAGGCAAGAATCTAAAGGTTTATTAATTCAATTCATTTCAAATTCGCTTTATTGGCATGAATGCCACAACAACAATATTGCTCCAAGCACCACGAGCCACGAAAAGAATACCTAGCACAGTAAATAATAATAATAATAATGATAATAATGATAATAACTTTGAACATTATCACAATTAAGTTATCAATCTGCGATGTAAACAAAATGCAAACATTACAGACTTCTAACCATTTTTCTACAAGTGTCTGTATTTTAATTGAGAATAGTTTCTATATAAATTACACAAAAGGAAAAGAAAATGTGATTTGTTTTACCTATTTCAGCCATAAGCGGTCATATTGACCGCACATCATTTCGCGGGATTTCATACATTTTCTCTCTTGTGTCTAACTTTGTTAGCGGTCTCCAGCTGTGCGACTGTAACACAACATTATATGAAGAAGGACTAACACTAATAGCCTAATTGATTGTTATTTCTTCCACTTACAGAACGGTTTACGACTCGAAACAATGTTATTATATATGACGTTTCTGACCAAATGTCGTGGCTTCAAATGCATCAAATTCCCACATCCAGTTACGCAGGCAGCTGTCCAGGGTGCTGAACCAGGTGACAGACAAAGGCTGCACTCTGCGCTCTGATGTTTGCTGGGCAGATCTGTCCCCCTTGGTTTCTCATCTACTCTGTTGTGGGAGATCTCCCACAGAGCAAAAGAAATACAAATTTTTTCTCTCCCTGCTCGGCTCGAGCCCGGCTGAACTCTGGCTTGAGCCCACTTCACCCAGGCGCGAGCCTGCAGCCCCCGCTCCTGCTGACAACAGACCGGGGGAGAAAACAGACATTCCTTTGCTCAGAACCCATATCAGGCTGTGTCTGAATATACACGAAGATCGGTATAACGCATTGGAGCAATTTTCATACAATTATTGTCGGATATCGGATATTTAGCATGACAAAAAAAAAATTCAATTCAACATAGCCATTTGTCCAGCTGAAGCATAATGAGCGTTATGTCATTAATATGAAGTAGGCTTGTTTTGCGGTTAATCCGCCACATGATCCGTTTGAACCCACAAAGGAAAAAAGGATAAATGTGCAGCCTCCGTTTCCTTTCTGATTGTGTCCGTTCGGAGTGGGGGGGTTTCGGAATGGAGGAGTTTCCCCAATAGACTTTTCGGAATAGCGGGGTCTTTGAAAAAAAAGGGAAACCCCGCCATTACGATGAATTGAAGTCTATGTTCGGAACAGCGGGGTTTCGGAAAGGCGGGGTGTAACCGTGGTGCTGGAATCCCCACTTCCAGCCGCACTCGCACAACTCTGAAATAAACTGTGGCCCATGGGTGCATTCTGCCGGGGAATGACCCCTCTGCTCGTTCGTTTTAACATAACTTGTCTTTGTGGAAGGTTAACATGGTATGAGTGGATTGAGCAGTGCTGTTCAGTTTTTTATGTTTGTTTGTTTTTTAAAGCAGAGGAGAAGACGACATGCTGACCCACAACCCAGTCGCCCTGCAGCCTTTTTGGTTATTTTTTTAAAGTGGGACTATTTGTTTAGATAATAGGCTACCTATGTATTTTTGATTCAGTAAAAACTACATGAAATTGATCCATCTCTTATAGCCATAGAGGGGATTATCATGACCACGGGCCCCTGCATACACATGCAAACTGTGCGCACGCAAAGGCTGTTACATTATTACATTGAATATAATAATGTCTGCAAACGTAATAAACCTCAAACACCTACTAATAATACTGACCGTGCGTGCAAAATCCAGCTGCTGACCCTCCGCTCCACTGTCACACAACGGATCCCTCTCTATTGTAATTGTTTGCCAGAAAAATAATTTCCATGAAGAAAACATCGCCTGATATATACATTTAAATTCCCATTGACAATACAAATCTCAGGAAATCTGGATGTATTGCTCATTTGTACACACAACACTTATCAGTCTACAGGCAAGAATCAAGAATCTAAAGATTTATTAATTCAATAAATTTCAAATTCACTTTATTGCCATGAATGCCACAACAATATTGCTAAAGCAATAAAGAACTAACGAAAAGAATACCTAGCACAGTACCGTTATACTTACTGTGTGTGTTTATGTGAAATAATAACACTAATAATAATAACTTTGAACATTATCAGTTAAGTTATCAATCTGTGATGTTAATAACACAATGCAAACATTACAGACTTCTAACCATTTTTCTAAAAGTCTCTGTATTTTAATTGAGAATATTTTTTATATAAATTACAGAAAAGGAAAAGAAAATATGATTTGTTTTACCTATTTTGGCCATAAGCGGTCATATTGACCGCACATAATTTCGCGGGATTTCATTCATTGTCTCTCTTGTCTCTGACTTTGCTCTCATCTACGCTGACGTATATGACGTGTGTTTCGATAACCAAGAAAGTCCGGAGACCGTAAAGGGCATTTAAAACAATATTTATTCACAGAAATTATAGAATGGGGTCTGGGGGGAAGGGGTCCGTTATTGTGGTGACTTGGTAACACCGATTCTCCACGACCACCGCTGTCTTCCACTTGCACACTGTCCTCTGCCGGGCGCAGACTCGGGAGCTGTGGGGGAAACGAGATGGCAGTCACTGCACTTTTAAACCCAATACATGCACACCACTTCATTTCCGTCCTAAGATCGTTGCTCACACGATGGGGCAGAGTATCAGCTGTTCACCGTCACCTCGGGCCAAGATCACTCTCGTCATTGGCACCACTGCTGTCACACCGTCCTTGGGCGCCAGCCTCTTACGCTGTCATGTGGGGAGGGGGGGAGGACTTCAGTCACTGTACTTTTACACACATTCGCAATAACTTTCCACGAACAGGGATCACTACTCGCACAATGGAGGCAGAGTAGGGATGTAACGTATCGGTAATACCACGATATTGTGATAACAAAAGTGTCTCAATATTATTGTGAACATGTAGGGTATGAAATGACGGCAAATACTGTAGATTTTGTTCTCATTACATCCCTAGGGCAGAGTATAAACTCACATTTCAATTAGTCTGACAGTCAATGCCCGTCTGCTGGTGACAGCTGTCGTTCTCTTTCTCCTGCTCCTTTCCCCGCGGATCTCACACTCCTCTTCCTCTGTCTGCTCGCTGCAGGTGTAACTGGGTCGGTCTGCAGGCCCCGACCACTCTGCTGTGTTACGGTGTAGAATCAGACACTGGCAACTCTTGTCAAACCCTGGTTTAGCCCTGTATCAACAATACACCTGACATGAAAAAGGACAAGCTTAGTGTAGGTATATAAAATGGTGAAAACCAGACACAACGTTACAGGCAACACTATTTTTTTAAGCTCTCAAAACTCAGTTCTACAGGTGCTTTTCACCAGTGTGACATGTGTCTAAGTGGATCTGTTGTTAAACTATCATTTTAGTTTCTCAATTGCTGATTAGGAATGGTTGATGGTGTGAGTGTGACAGATGAGTATGTGTGTGTGGAAGGTATATGAAAGTTGTGTGGTTCTGTAACAGAGAATAAAAAGCAGTTATCAGAACAGCAGGTACATGGTTAACTATACAGTACCAGGAATGGTAAACAACCAATAGAAATAAGAATGAATCATTCAGCTTAATTAACAACAGCCAATATACAACAATAATACAAGCACATGTAGGAGAGTTCTTACTATTAGCAACTAATAAGCATTAACGAGCTAACTGATAGCAGCACTAACAATATACATTTTCCACCTGCTGCATCAACCCACTCTGCGGAGGCTCTTTTCGACAGCAGGGAGCGCAGTTCTGGTGCTTAATACCTTATTATCTTGTCTAAGGCACAGAATGAGTTTTCTGAACCCTGTAAAAAGGTTGAGTCTTGAGTTTTTTGCCCAAAATAAACACTAGACTTTTAAAAATGAGACCCGTCTTAATCATCACCTGGCTTCTAGTCCTGTGTGGTGGTGGCTTTGTGTAGCCCTCCCGTTAGCCCCACTAGCTGTCTCTGATGCTGCTGAGTGCTAGGCATGGATCTATTATATCAATACATCCATGGTGCTAGCACGTCTCTCTCTCTCAGCAGCAGCAGTCAGGACGGCAAAGAAAAAGAAATATAGCCTGAGTGAAGCGCTGGAGCCGCAGGCCGATTCCCGTCACTGACAACTAAAGCTTAGACTGTAGACTGTTGTGAGGGTGAGCTAACTCGATGCTAACTTTGGCTAGCGGTGGCGGTTAGCATCCGCCGCTAATAACGTCTTTCCAACTGACCACAACGGCAACATAACACCGGAGGCTCCCGGTGTTGGTGACGGAGGCACCAGCGCTTCTCTCGGACTGTATTTCCTTACCTTTGTGGTCCTGGTAACTGCTGCTGTCAGGGGCAGGAGGCTAACATTACACAGTTGAGCCCGACAGGAGGGGTCCAGTTTCAATGTTTTGTTTACAAACTGTAACAAGCAATACTCCAGACTCTACTTTTAAACTTACACAACACAAATGACCTATGTATTTATACTAAATATTACCCCAGTCACCTTTCTCATCCTCCGTCTTCTTCTTCTTCTTCTTGTTTAAATAATAAAAAAAAAATCTTCTTCTTTTTCTTCTTCTTCTTCTTTTGAATTTCCGGCAAGCAAAGTATGGCTCACTGCTGCCTCCCCTGGTTGGTTAAAATGAAAAGGCCAACTACGTGAGGCGTTCATGTACGCGAACTGGTGTGCGCGCTGCAGATCAACTTCCGGCTGCGAAGCATCAGAGTCTGCGAGCGCACATACGTGTGAACGCCTAACAACATTTGTCAAACAGTGACAGAGAGACGTGCACACGCTGCTTCATACATACGCAGCTTTTTGTTACGCGTGAAATAAAATATGCACGTAACAACGCACGCACGCACGCACGCATAACAAAATAATCATGCGTGCGTGCATGCGTTGCTGCGTGTCTCTCTAATTGTATTGACATTGATTTACCGCCATAGTGTGTGTGCGTGCGTGCGCGCGCGCACAGTTTAGCAGCATGTTTGTTTGTGTGGCCTTAATGGCTTTGTAGTATTGTATTTTGTGGTGATGTGTCAGGTTGGTGATTTTATTTTAATCCCCCCTCCAAAAAATGACCAAAAGTTGTACACAACAGAACATTACCAGAACATTAACAGCACCATGTTATTGTCAGAATTGGCTGAAAAAGCTTCCAGTGTTTCGGATTAACATGGGACTATGTTAACTGGCGACTGTCAGCCGAATGTGACTGTGTCGGTTTATTAGAGATACACATTCACAGGAAGAGCAACTTTCCCTCTTCCTGTTTACAACGTCTTCCGTAACAACCAGCAACTTTGATACAGCGACTGAGGGTTAGACACGTTTACTCAAACAGGAGCCCAAACACGTATCAGATATCTTTTGCACAGAGAAAACCTATACAAAGAGGTATATCAGAGGACAGCTACGTCTCCTCTTCCCGTTTTCAACATCTGTTGTAGCTACGGTGACAACAGACGCATTCGGCTGACGGTTGCCAGTTAACATAGTCCTGTTAATCCAAAACACCAGTTATGGCACACAGCTTAGTGGATGTGTGGGGCTACGCTCCGGTGAAATTAATATATTTCTACCATCTCTTAGTATCTAAATCGAGTTATTTGTGACCCAAAATATTTGCTAAAAATACATTTCGCACTATGTCGAAAAACAGAGGGAGAAGCCGACCTCCTAAAGCCGACTAAAAGACAGATTTTGAAACTCTACATGAGGAAGATCAGGCACCTGGCAAGATGCTAACTCAATTGGAGGCTAGCGCGTTGAAAGCCAGATCCCAGCAGCCATACAATCACTTAGGAATGATTTTACCACACAGCTACATGAAGTTGTTTCCTCCAATCGAGAGATAAAAAACGCTATTGGGACATTTTCTGAAAGACTCACAGAAGCAGAAACCCGTATTAGCACAGTGGAGGACCATATCACTTTGCTAGCAACCCTAGCCAACACCACGCAGATAAAAGTCCAGAAACTTACCCCACAGATGGAGGAGTTGGAAAACTGACAACGCCGCTCCAATCTGAGGCTGGTTGGATTACCCGAAAGATCAGAGAATGGAGATGCCCGTACATTCTTAATGACATGGCTATCCAAGGCACTTGACATAGAAGCAGGACAACCACTAACTATCGAGCAAGCATATAGGCTAGGGAAAATGCTGCAACAGACCCAGGACTGGCGGTGGTCAGATGGAATTTGGCCACGGATTCTCCTGGTGAAATTCCTGACATATCGAGATAGAGATCGAGTTATGAAAGCAACGTGTCTGAAAGACAAAATCATAATTGAGGGTGGTCGTGTCATGTTTGTCCCGGATTTATGACGCAGTGAAACAAAGTCTGTCTGCACCAAATGCGTAAGGAATATGGGTTTCTGTTCCTGGCAAAAATGCGAATCCTACACAACAAGAGCTGGCACTACTTCACCTCCCCATCCCAAGCTGAAGAATTAATCCGAAAGATTAAGAAGGCGAATATCAACCATGACGTGCAGAAAGAGTCATTAGCTGAAACGCACCAAGTACCAGAGAACTTTGACTGAATGATAAGAAATCCAACGTTGATTTCTCAGAGTCTTTTCTGGTAAGCTCTTAGCCTAATTGAAGGCGAGCTTGGAGGTTAACATAGGACAGACAACAAATCTATGGATTTTTACGGGCTAACGGCCTCCAGGGGGCGCTCTAGCAGGAAGCGCAAGAGCGAGACAGACAGATGGAAGAGATAATGCACAGAGGAAAACGCTAGTTTGTGTTTTGAACAGTCATTTTGCGCATCATGCACACACCCTCATCATGGAAAACACACAAAGAAATGCATATAGCTTTTAAGTTAAAGGCAATCGATCTGGCTGTCGAAGAAGGAAATAGAGCTGCTGCACGTAATCTTGGCATCAATGAATCGATGGTGAGAGACGTTGGAGACGGCAGCGTGAAGAACTGACTCAATGCAAAAAGACAACAAAAGCTTTCAGAGGTAATTAAAGCAGATGGCCGAACTTGAAAACATTCTTGAAGACTGGGTGAACACACAGAGAGCAAACATGGACACCTGCGGCCTATAGACAAGTGCAGCCTATATATGTACAATTTTTTTTTTCTCTTTTTAAAATTAGTTGGTGCGGCTTATATTCAGGTGCGCTCTATAGTCTATATGGGGGGGGCCTGGCTTGTCTTGGACACAGGCAAGGGGGGCTTCAAGGAAAAGAGGCTGGGAACCACTGCTCTAAAGGATCAGGCTTCAGTCTAATCGGGTTCCAGTAATTGTGGGGGAGGGGAGATGTGCGTGTTCAGCTGCACAGGGTTTAGGCTAGGCCTATTTGTTGTTGCCCCATTTGGGAGGGGCCCTTGTTATTTCCTGTTTCCTGTTTCAGGTTTTGAGGGCACACTTTTCACTTTATTACAAGGCATGGTCAATAAGCTGGTTGCAAATAAGCTAAGCTTACTGACTTCATCATGAGTGGTCATACTAAAATAAATATTGTTTCATGGAACATTAGGGGTCTTAGGAAGATAGTGAAATTAAAACTAGTGTCTAGGTTGAAGCAGCATAAAACACAGATAGCTGTTATTCAAGAAACCCATTTACTTTCCAGTGAATAAACCCCTTTAAAAAGAAGGTGGCAAGGTCAAGCCATATCTGCAGGGCTTAAAGTATTCCAGCACCGTGCTGGATTTCCAGCGTGCGGGGTTTGGCTACAGGAAAAAAAAACTGTCCTATATTCCAGAAAAAAACGTCTTGATGTCACTTTCGAGTTAATGAGTTCGTCTGCCAATGATATGAGAGGAACAAGACTCTCCCTCTCTCAAACTAACATTATTAGCCAATCAGAAGCAGAATGGGGCAGGTCTTGGACAAATGTGCCCTAACCAAGTCCCATGCTGCATAGATGCCTGAGCAGAGGCGTCACAAAGGAGAGTAGGATGGGAGTAAGCTCATGAAGCCTGGGGAAGATGCTCTCCTAATTGATAAAGGATTAAAAAATAAATTGCACTGGGCATGGATAGAAGAAATGGGGAAAGACGGTAAAAGCCTTTTGGTAGCTGGTGCAAGAAGTTAAGAAAAGCAGGTGCTTGCTTCTGCACTTTGTGCTTGAGAAAGCTAATATATGCAACTAGCGGTAAAAAAGTGCTACCATGTCACGAATCAGACCCCGCTCATAGAGCAACTGTTCGTGCTCTCCAACACATAACAGGATTACCGGGAACAACAACCACAGCTGATGTACCGGTATCATTGACTGACCCTGTGTGTGACTTGAAAATATGCGTGTGCACGTTCATCGCAGAACACGATTTCTCTTTCAAGCTCTCCCAACCCCTGGTAAAGGTATGCAAAAAAAAAGCTGAAGACAAAATTGCTCTGACAAAACTGTCTATATCTAATCAGCATGCCAGCTTTTTGAACACACGCGGCAGAACACCAGAGTTGAAGGGACGTATTTCGGAAAAGCTCAAAAATGGTTTTCATTGTGTATTTATTTCCCACCATTTAAGTTATATATATTTTATTGATATATTTTGTATTTTGTATTAATTTCCTAGTGTTTAATTTACCATTATTTCTTTTGAACAAAGCAATTATGGAAATGTTGCAATATATAATTACAGTATTATACACAGTTTACTCTTTAACTGTTAACAAATTTTAAATTAATGACCACATTATGACATACAGGAGCATTCTGTGTGTGGGGTACAATCTGTGTCCTTCTGTGCATATACATGATTGTCACTACTTATTGTTATTCCTTTCTTTTCCTTATAAGCCATGATGAGAAACAGTCAGTTACCAAACCAGCAAAATATACCACTAGTACCTGCATATTTGGAATTTCTTTGAATGCCTTTTTGTACTTATTCATGTGCCTTGTTCTGTGTTGTGTCTTTGTATTGTAATTGAAAAAGACAATAAAAAACATTGGGCAAAAAAACAATTGGCAGAAAATAAATTTATTTCCTCTTTTTCACCATTATAAGTGAGGTTTTTCCCTCACATGGTTATTTTCTTCCACTGTTACTCCAAACTGAAAGACAAAATAGATTTTCTTTGCCTTCTGCAACTGTGTAAGCTTCTGTTCATGTGGGTTGAGGCTGTCTTGACATCTGTTGATGTTGTCAAGTTAAAAATGAGAATGCTGAAAGGTTTGGATTTGATAGAATTCATCTCTGTATGAGCTATGCTCCATTTCTGACTTGCTCTCTATTGACATTAATAACAGAGCCAGAGCATTCAGCTGGAAGTTCCTAGCTTTACTCTGATACACAGCTAAATTGTTTTATTATTTTAGCTTTTGAGGATATTATGAATGACACTGCTACTATGGGAAAGTAATAATCTGCCACTATTAGGGATATGAATGCACTATATAATACTTGTTTTAAAGACAATTATTTCTCACTTTGAATATTCTAGTTTGAACATTTCCAGAGTTTAAAATAGATATGTAGTATTAGAACAAAATTCTAATGCTTTTAATGATTTGATCTAAGAACTACATATTAGAGCATGTCCTTTTCTAGACATTGCACCTACATACACCCTTCAGATACTGTTTAGATTTGGGAATTTACATATTTTTAATAACAATTTGCTGTATGGATGTTTTTAATCATGCTTTACATGTAAATTCCCAACCAAGGACAGGGCGTAGCTATAAGCTCTCTGTGCAGCACATCGGTTGCATTCTCTGTATTCAATCAGTTAATCAATCAAGCAATCAGTCTTTATTTGTATAGTGCCACATCACAACAAAAGTTGGTTCATGACAAATCTAGACCATAGAGAGCACAGAGACTCTGGGTGCAGTGTTCGAGTGGGGTTATAGGGTTAGGGGTAATGGAGCTATGAGTGCTTGAAGATATGCAGGTGCCTGGCCATTAAGGGTTTTGGATGTGAGGAGGACGATTAAACATTCTGTTATAGATTTTACAGGAAGCCAGTGCAGAGCCAGTGGAAGACATGATCTTTATTATTGTATTAATAGTATTGAAAGTAGATCAAACATCACGGTCCCTATAAAATGAAATGAAATTCAAATGAATGGCAACTGTTGCAAATACTGATTATAGCTTTTATGAGCATTGTTTTTTGTTTTTTCTCCTTGCTCTTAATGCATATCTAAAATCCAGATAATACTGTTGTAAAAATATCACATCTCAATTATCTGTTTTGCAATAAAAAAAATGTCAATGTCATGCCATAGTATTCTACAAAGTATGGCCCCTGGAAATATTGTCTTGTTTTTGGAGAGTAGGCAAATGCAAATGCAGGCGGCAGACCTATTTTTATCAGGCCAAGGATGGCCTGTCAACCTAATCCTTTCTGGGCTCTCTTCCCCAACATGCAGACATTTTTCTCATACACACAAACTTGATGTACATACACACCAGGCAGATACATTCCTCCTGCACACGAATATAACTTGAGTGCAACCCTAGGGACACCAAGACCCTCCGCTCCAGATGGCCAAGGCCAGCCCTGCCTGACAGCCTTTTACAATCCTCCACAGTTAGTGAGGCTCCAGCCACCCTGGACTAACCAACCTTGACATGTCGAGCTCTCAATAGTAGACACGTAAAAATACAGCTCTGTACAGACCGTAAAAGAAGTAACAAAATATTCAGTGATCCCAGCATTTTATGTGATCCCTTGGCTGCTATACACACTGATGTGTTCATTGGTTTCACAATAACAATGTATTTATAGACTTACATATATCAAAATATTGTTATTTAAGGTTGAATTTAGATGGAAGGAACTTCTTTAAAAATATAAATGCCATACTGCTTCATAAAACAGGTGGGGTTCATTCTTAAATTCTTTCTCATAATACTTCACTTAAATATATGAAATGTAACATTTCTGCATTCAAATGTATAAAAGGGCTATAAATTTGTTATATATTTTTTTGAGTTGTGTACTGCCATTATCCCAAATGTTTCCAATAATTTCTACTAAGAAAACAGAGAAATCTGTAAGTTCATTATAAGGAGAGTCAGAGAATGAGGAAGGAAATGGACTTGCATTTATAAAGCGCTTCGCCAGTCTAATGACCACTCAAAGCGCTTTACAGTACTTGCCACATTCACCCATTCACACACACATCCATGCACTGATGTAGGAGGCTGCCATGCAAGGTGCCAACTGCACATCAGGAGCAAGTTGGGGTTTAGTATCTTGCTCAAGGACACTTCGACATGCAGCTCAGCTCAGCTTAGCCCGGGCGAGCTGGTCCACCTTACAATCACTAGACGACCCACTCTACCCCCTGAGTTACACCCATATCACACAATCTAATATCAAAAATATATTTTCCCATGAAAAACCTCCTACTGACTCTCATGGAGAGCCTAAAAAGGAGTGATGAGCAGAAGTGAAGAGACAGGAAAAGAACCGGACTGGGCAGGAGTATGAACAAGTTTAATAGTCTAGGCAGCGTTTTTTACAAGATCCTTTGTGCTCTTTTACTGATTACTAATAAATGCCTTTGTGTGGAAAGAGAACTGGCCCTACTTAAAGGGAAGAAATTGATTTCTAAATAATATTTGAATTATACATGCTGGCAAACTGGAAACTTGCCCATTCTGTTGTTAGTATATGCAGTTTCTGGGCTCTCCTCCTCAAAAGTGTCGGCATGTAGTTTGATGATAAAAGAATTCTGCGGAGGCAGGGCTGGGTGGAATGATAGAGCAATCTTTATTGAAACAGATCTCAAACCCTGTGTCCTAATCAGAAGCGACCGCTTTCTGATATTCTCAAATCTCTGGAAAAATTAATGCCAAAATGCTTGGCCCTCTGCCCTATCAGACTTCCTATCGAGCCTTGGGTCTTAGGAAAATCTACAAGTGCCACCCCTAACCTTCTCTTCCTGCACGGGCCTTTAGAGTCCCTTTTCCAGTACACACCCACTTCTTCTAATTGGTCACTTTTGTAAATTATACAATAGACTAAAAGAGGAGTTGATCTGTCTCCCTGCTCATCTCCCACCATTTGGCGTGCAGGTCAAACTCAGGTTTAGTGTTTTATGATGGCTTGGGTGGCTGCTAACTTTTGACACCCTCACAGTTGGAAACCAACTCCTGGACCTTCACTCACACAAGGAAAAACAATTAGTCATCGTTAAATCTAAACTATGTGAACTCAAAGATCAGAATGTGTTGCATTCCAGATTCCTCATATATGTAACATATCATAAGAACCAATGGAGGCACTCAGAGCTTGAATAAATAAAATAACACAGAGTCACAAGTAACATCACATCACATCAAATGTTCTTATCTGTATCTTCGATTATGTAACAGGCACATCTAAAATTAATGATAACAGAAGTGATTTCATTAGTAAATTGCATGACACGCATGATATACTGGCATTTCCTTATATCAATGTGTTAAGAGTTATTACCAAACTCATTACATAGCAAAGTGGAATCCTGTAAATTAGCAGATTTTGAAGCGTAGTTAGAATTTTATAATATCAAGATGATTACATGTTCTGAGGCTCAGGAGAAATACATTTACACATCCAAGTAGATAGTTCTGATCATTTTAGACACTTAGGAGAAGAAAGGAAAAGGAGCCAACTTAGTTAGAAATGTGGTCTATGACTCTTGATAGGTTTAAGACACAAGGATTATGATGCAAAGTCTGCGTTTGTAGGACGAGGTATGTCTTCTCAGTTCTGTTCCTTGTCTGTCTTGATCAGTTCTGTCCCTTGTCTTTCTTCATATCCTTCCTCCCTGAGGTCAGAGGTCATTTGTTCTGTGTGTGTGTGTCAGTGCACTACAACACAGGCACAAAGAGCCTTTCAATGAATCCATCAATCCAATTTAGTTTTGTCATATATTCCTGTATTTGATCCGCTAAACTTCTGTGTTGGACTTAACTGAACTGTACTGTATAACTGAGTGTATGTACTGTGTAACAATAAAAACATTTGCATGTGGTTTCGGATGCCCAATAAAAAGCATCTAGCAAGTACAAAATCAGCGCTTAAAACTTTGAGATGCATCATAAATAATCAATGAAACAGAGGAAATGTAATCAGCAATTCCTCCTAAAACGCTAATTTTTGCGCGGATAAATGTCAAATCTAACAACCTTTTCACATCAGGTTCTAAAGTTATCAGCAGCATTTTACATTTTAATAATCAGCACAGTCTCCTGATTGAGAGCTGACCTTAGATCAGCCATAATACATACTGAAGTCTGAAATCACCATTCATCAAAAGATTGGCATTATTTATTTTCCTAATCAGCCTGAATGCCATGTTTTTAGATAAAATGTTAGGTCTCATAGTCTGGAAGACGGTGAAGTCAGCTACAACTAAAAGCAAATCATCTCCTACTGCCTCCACTGTTATATCGTCAGTGATATCTACAGGACTGACAAGCAGTCATTTCTTCTGTGATATTCAAAGATCACAGTATTAGCACTGAAGTTATGTTTACAGATCTGATTCCATTTGTTCTTTCAATAGCAAAATGTTTGAATGTTCAAGCATGTGAGAAGTTCTTTATAATTGAAAGTAGGCTTGGTTTTGTAGGGTTATTATTCTGGAAGCTCCCGCCATTATTTGTGTGGAGAAACTAAGGTTTTGTGTGTGTATCCTTTTGCAGGTAGAAAGAAGCTGAGATATGCTGAGCTGCCAATACCAGCCATTTGATTGTTCACTTGTTTTTCAAAACAGTTTATTCTGCTTTTTCAGTTAGTGAAAGATATGCAAAATATTTGTATACTGCATGTATATACTGTAAAACATTATTGATCACAACCATCCGCAGTGAATGCAAACAGAACACTCTTTATAGGTCAAACCTGTACAGGATGAGCCAGGCTGAGGCTCTAGAAGGGGATAATTACACAGGCATGTCATCCTCCCCATTCTGTAGTTTATCATTGTTTGGCTGTGTAGTGTCATCTTTCCTGGTAATTAGCCTGCAGTGCCCCATCTCTTTAGTGATGGAGGGGAAGTTGTGTTATTATAGGAGGTTGTTCCGGAATACACTGTCAACACACTTGCGCTAATGTTGTATTCCTCATGGTCCTGGTACTATTTGAATGCAAAGCAAGATATCAATTGATCCGAGAGGAATTCTTAATGAATAAAAAATAAATGCAGAAAGTCTGCATTCTGCATTCTCCTTTTTTCCAAGGAGCACATGTGCAAATAATGTAGTACCTGATGCCTTGTGAGTAAGTTTTAAAGTTTCCATGCAGTCAAAATCGCAGTCTAAGGGTTTTTATCATTAAGTGTCTTATTCTGTACATCACACCAATAATAGGCCCAACTGTGGCAGCCATTTTGAAGGGGTGTTTTTACCAGTGTTTTTGAGTTTGTAACTTACTGGATAATCATAAAAATTTTAATCATTCATTCTGCATTCAGGTGCATATATTAATTATTGTCCAGTGAACGCTTTCTTTATTTTTATGATGTTGCCATGGATGTTTGAAAGGACAATGATGTGTTGCTATGGTCCGGATCTCACAGAGAACACAAATCTATAACTTGAAAAAAGTATCAAAATCTCAGATCTTGGTTTAAATTGGGACTGTCTTAGGGAGAAAATACTGTCTAGCTTTCACTTTACTGCCCCGGGCTGCTCTGCTAAGAGAAAAATAGAGAGAGAAGAAAAACAAATAGCTATACTTGTTGCTAAAGTTAGTGCTAACAAACATACTGATAACTAGTAGCTTCTTAATGAACGCCTCCAGACTGGGGCTGTGCGCAGCCTCTGGAATCGACAACGGAGGTCAGTTAAACTAATTTATGGAGTTTTCTGGTACTATATATATATATATATATATGTGTGTGTATGTATATATATATATATATATATATATATATATATATATATATATATATATATATATATATAGTACCAGAAAACTCCATAAATTAGTTTAACTGACCTCCGTTGTCGATATATATGTATACTTTAATGTGAAACTGTTCACGTTATTACATTAAAATGTTAAAACATGATGTGTGTTTCTTTTTAATGTTCCGTTCCGTTCCGTTTTCTTTTCCGCTTTTTCCGTGAGGGTTCCGGAGATGTTTTTATCTCCCCTTTTTTCAGGGGAGGTTACTGGGGCCAAATCCAGTGACTGTGGGCGAAGGCCTTCTTTTTAATGTGTGCCAGCAAAACAACTGAGTACTTGTATCCTCTGTTATGATATGCAATCAAGAAAAATGAAGCTCAGCGCAAATTCATGCAGGACACGGAAGTCATAAGCTCCAGCTGTAGTCAGCTAACAGCCAGCTGATCAGATCAGCCCCAGTCTCCGACCAACCACAGTCACTCTTCCAAATTAGGCGGTCTATATAAACCCAAGCCGTCATTCACTGATCTCTCCTTCAACACTGCTGCACGCACATCGCTGCTGCCGGCAAGCTTGCCTCCACCACCCCAGCCTCCACCTGCTTAATCTGAGTCTAAAACGGCTCAATTTATGTAGTTGCTACGGCTCTACTCATGCTGGGGGTATGCATTGCGCTCCCCAGATTGACCTAGCATGCTGCTTGTCAAATCCGGGGAGCTCCTTGAGCGGAGCCTTCAGCGCCAAGCCTAACTGTATGTCATTTGTCGCAATAAATGATTTAAGCAAATGACGAGAGTGTTCCTGAATGAATACTTTTTCATTTTTATTTTAAGAGTTAGCCTATAGGAGGTATGACATGAGAGTGTGTGAAGAGAATCATTTGCGTTGGTTGGCACCTCTGGCTCTGCTTCGTTAACTATTAACCCCACAAAGCTAACAGAGCTAACTAGCTCCCCTCCGGTTTATTCCAGTACTGATTTTCAGTGCCCTCTTGGTTTAATCAGCGCAACATATTTGCAATTCTCATATCATTAGTGATTATGTAGTGATTATAACTAGCACTGACAGCGCGCTGTGGAGAGAGAGATATTAACATGGTAACAACATGAGAAGACAGGATCTGTGCAGTGGGCATAGTCAGCTCAGTTTGTCATTTGATAAACAAAAGTCTGTTAGTCCCGATCACATATTCTGTATAGCTGCCGCTCAGTGGTACTGGTGCCTGGAGAGCTATACACGCTGATGAGTAGATCATGTGACTTCTTCAACAGACATCAATAGTTTTTCTTCTTCTTGTTTTGTTGGGGATTGGACAGCATTGGTCCAGCATAGCGACACTATTATCTTCATTGTTGTCTTCAAAAAACAGTGTGGCTGCTTTTGCTAAATTTTCTATTCACACACGTTAATTACATTTACAGTTTGCACAAATATTAATTTATAGTTGCAAATGCAAGTGAAATGCTCACGCTGGAGTGTGAGTGGAGCTGAAACGGACCTGGTTGGTCAAACAAGCACACCAAGCTGAAAGCTACCAAGCTAGCGAACACACTGTCTGTGTTCACACATAAAGATTAGTGAATTTTATCTAACGTAAATCTAGTTTTTAATCCCATTAAAATCCCATATATTTTAAAAATATATTCTCTTCTTCACTCCCTGTGTTTTCCTCCAGAAGCAGTTTTTGGTACGGGCTTCAATTGTACAAGCAGGAGATAGGCACTTGGTTTCTTTGTATTGCCTCATTGCCTCCGCCAAAGAGGTTATATCTCCACCTGTTTCTGTTTATTTGTTTGCATTATTGGTTGGTTTGTTGGTTGGTTGGGTAGTTGGTTAGTCATTACACAAAGTACTGAACAGCTTTCCATTAAACTTGGATGAAGGAGGGGTCAGAATAGGCCCCATAAACTTTTGGTGCAGATCCAGATAAATGACAGATCCTGGATTTTTTTTCTCACTTTCTTTAATATTGCGAGATACAGTCTTTTTGTTAGTTTCTCAGGAAGTAGTACAGGGATCTAAATGAAAAAAAAAAAATCAGGCATATTTAGTTGGCTGGTATCCTTGAGTGAGCAAAATTCGATACAGGATGTGGTGACCTTAAATTATGGTTCAGAGGTTATTGGTGGTTTAGAAGTTAGAGTGACTAGTGCAGTGCACTTTCAACCTGTGCCTGTTCAGTTGCTTGGCCTCTGGTCAAAACTACATCCAAACCTCTTCCTCGTCCAAACTGACTGCAGAGGGTTATCAAAATGTTAACATTAAAACTGAAATTAGCTGACGCCTTGTTATATGCCATGCCTGTAGTTTCAACCTGTCTCAGGGCTGGTAACTCACTCTCATTTTTACAACCTCAGAATGAGACTCAAAAAATTAACTATCTGTAGCTCACCTGGTGGGGCACATACCCATATTTGGAGCCTGTAATCCTCAGCAGCGGTCAGGTACTGTTACGGCACACTCACGCTGTTGGCTGTTCTATGTGAATAAAAGTAACAAATTATCTTTAAAAATGTTGACTTAGCATTCACAACCAATAAATAAATAAACTATATTACTTCAGAATCACATTAAGAGTTTGCCTACATTTATCTGTTGCTGTAATCATCCACCTTAATGCATACGCACTGGCTTTCTTCATCAGCAGTATGTTTTATAAAGTCATCGAAAAAATACACCTCACATTTTAGGCTTTTTTGACCCACAGCTCCATCACCATGACGGCAGTTTAGCCAGGTGTAACACTTATAAGTTTGTACGAGACAAGAGAATAAGTAGGCCTACAGTACATTAGCTAGAAGAGGTTGCATGACAATCAATGAGTTTACAGGAGAGATGTAGCCAAATACCAGAGATTGTCTCTCTCTCCACAGAGCATGTGTGATTGACAGTAGATTAGAGGGGAAGAGCAAAGGCAGATTGTTCACAAGTTAGTCCATCATGGATGCTGTTCCTTCGGGCACCTTGGTTGCTCACCTGGTGGGGCATATTTGTACGCTGGACCTGAAGAAAAAAAAAGAGTTTAAAATGCTAAAATGGACCGACAAATATACTTGGGCAGCCGTTAAAATACCTGGTTGGCCCGCCCAAGTAAAGTCTATGTGTGCAAAAAAACTGGGTTACAGCTTCTGTAGGTAAATGTGTAGAATCTGTAGCCACGGCGTTACGCTTTGTAATGGTAGTAATGGAGAGAGACCAATGGGGAATAAAATAATTGTATCAACCACTGGGGGCAGCAAACACCTTGAACTGCGGATCTGTCAGAATTGTGATATAACCCAGAGATTCCACCAGATACAGGATGTAAGTACTGTTGACAACTGGCGTCGCCAGACCGAGGAGTTCCAGCAATAATCACATAATCACTCATGACTGCAGTTATAGGTATGTATTATGAAAACAACAACACAAAGTTTTTCCGACCGAAGGATTAGTAGTTTTATTTTGAAAAGTAACTGGATGTTATATTGTTGTTTCGGTGCATGACTTCCTGCCTGCTCTGTGCTAAAATTGGCTGAATTGCTGCGTCGTGCTCTGGCATCCGCCAGAAATAGAAGTCCTGTGTATCTGTTCCGGACTGTCAGAGCTGGGACAGAGCAAATACGCAGTGTAGCGGACCTGGTGGAAGTTGACATATAGACTAGAGTGAAACCTATCAGCTCCGTAGAGCCATAACGCAGCGGACACTTGGTGAAACTGCGAGGTAAGAAAGCATTTATACCTTTTAAGTGCAGCCAGACAAACTGCTGAGATTCTTCATCAGCTTGTATTTTGGTTTAGAGGACTTAAGTAGACTTTAAACAGCGTAACTCCAAGCTTATGATTCAATCAACATTTTGTGAAATGTGTGTATGCAGCAGGTTTTGTAATACATATCAGGTCCAAAATGGCCATGTATTATGCAAGTTGATCCCATTCAAGACAGGCAGATTATGCCAGTAACAGGGTAAAGTAAGACAGTATATAGAAACAGGTAGAAGGTGCAAATACGTTCAATGGCAAATGCTGTAGAAATGTTGTATGTGGAAATTGTAAAATTGTGAAATTGTGGGAGTAAAATCTTAAGAATTTTAACTTTAACAAATAAAGGCTTCCATCTGTGAAACACATCATTTCTAATGGTTTTTCCTCTTTGTTGTTTATGGGTTGTTTTTGGATGATGAGTGGCTGTTGCCATAGGTAGTGAAAAGCAGAGCATCACCCACTCCCTTTCACCCCCACCTCTGGATACTGGGAGCTGCCGACAACCTCTTTGCAGGTTTCAATTGGTGCTTAAGATGCTGTTTCCACGTGGAAAGCAGCGGTCCCTCCTCCCTTTCTCTCTCTCAACCTCTCTTTCCCTCTGTCTCTGTCTTCCTCCCCCCCTCCCCTTGCTTTTGTGGCTGACGAAGACCTGACTTTGCTGTGCAGACGCTTTCCATCTCTCAGCATCATCCCGTCTTTCCTCCCTCCCTCTCTTTTTTTGCTCTCATCTGTGCGCTACAGTCCGTTGATAAGGAGCACTCAGTCCAGATGGGCAGCTAGAGCCATTTGGGCTGTCAATGCAGACCTGAGAACATTATTTCACCTGTCGTCATGTTTGCGTCTATTTGGTATGCCAAGAAGCTAGGGAGGCGACTTGTACAGAATAGCCGGAAAGCTAAAATGCTGAAAGACAAGGTAGGTTCAACACTGTGCGCTTTACTGATGTAGTTGGGTTGACAATGGAGGTAGAGAATGCAATTTCATGGCAGATCTGTATGTAAGACACTTGTGCTAAGGTCAACCTTGCCATGGCAATTTTCATGAATGGTGTTGCTTTTTAGAGTCAAGATGTCCAATCTGATTGTATTGCAGCAGATAGTACTACCTGTTGATTAATCGCTTTGTTGACGTCGGTGTTAGTGCTTGACTTTGGGGGTAAATTATTTGACTTTGCTCAATTGCGTATTTTGTGCCTCATTTGTGTGGGGGAGTGAGCAATGAGGGACAGACCCTGCTGCCTGGAAATCGAAATTAGATTAGATTAGATTCAACTTTATTGATATTGTGCACAGTACAAGTACAGAGACAACAACATGCATCTAACCAGAAGTGCAAAAAGAAGCAGTAAAGTGCAAGTTTGTTTAGAATAAATAGTGCAGCAGAATATAGACAGATTTACAGCATTTACAGTACATAGAGTGTAAATAGGTCTTGATACAGTATGTACAGTATGGAAAAAATTACTGGCAGTACTAAGTGGAGATACAGTATGTACAGTATATACTAAAATTACTAGCAGTACTAAGGGTGGGGTAAATCTGAATATTAAAATAGTCCAGAGTAGTGCAGTATCTGGGTGGGTGGGGGAGAATCAGTCACCGGGGAAAGGAGTGAGTATGTATGGGCAAGGGGCGGGTCACCGGTGTGTGGAGTTCAAAAAGGTGACAGACACAGGGAAAAGTTTCCCCTGAACCTGCTGGTCCGCGTGCGGAGTGACCTGTAGTGCGTGTAGTGGTGTGTGTGCCATCATTTGACTTTCTGTAGGCCACAATGAGCTCTTTGGTCTTCTTGGTGTTGAGAGCCAAGTTGTTGTTGGTGCACCACGCTGTTAGGTGCTGGACCTCCTCCCTGTAGGCTGACTCATCATTGTTGCTGATGAGACCAATCACCGTTGTGTCGTCTGCTAACTTGACAATGGTGTTGGAACCATGTGCAGGTGTGCAGTCATAGGTGAAGAGGGAGTGAGGGAGGGGGCTCAGCACGCATCCCTGTGGAACGCCAGTGTTCAGAATGAGGGTTGATGAGGTGTGGTGGTCTAACTAACAGACTGCGGTCTGTTGGTTAGGAAGTCCAGAATCCAGTTGCAGAGGGAGGTATTGATGCTGAGGTCACTGAGTTTGGTGATCAGTTTGGAGGGGATGATAGTGTTGAATGTTGAACTGAAGAACTGAACGGTAACACCTGACTCACAGGTGTTACCATTGTTGAGATGGGAGAGGGTGGAGTGAAGCGCCGTAGAGATGGCATCTTTTGTACTCCTCTTCTTGCGGTAGGTGAATTGGTAGGGGTCCAGTGTTGGTGGTAGACTGGTTTTGAGGTGAGCCAGGACCAGCCTCTCGAAGCACTTTTTCACAGTCATTAAGGCCCGCTGCAGTGGAGTATTTTGGCACCGGCATGATGGAAGTGGTTTTGAAGCACATGTGGACAGCTGCTTGGACTAGTGACAGGTTGAATATGTCAGTCCAAACCTCAGTCAGCTGCACAGCATAGGCCCTGAGGACGCATCTGGGGACACCATCAAGACCAGCAGCCTTCCCAGCATTAACCCTGCTCAGTGCCACACACACGTCGTTTGGATTGAGTGTGAGGGGCTGGTGATTTGCAGTGAGCACAGCCTTGATGGCCATCTCCTTTCAGCTGGAGTCAGACCTCCTTGTTCATCCATGACTTTTGATTAGGGAATGTGGCAATCCGTTTAAGGGTTGTAACACTGTCGATGTTGGAGTTTATACAGTCCAGAACAGAGGAGGCATATAAGTTGACATAAGTGCACAGACCTCCACATCTGGTCTTACCGGAGTCTGTCTGTTCGGAGGATGTAGTGCCCACAATCTGACACAGTCTGCGCTTATCGAAAAGACTTGAAACAAACAAGCAGATAGCCACTAATTTGAAAAATCTGGAGAGACACAGGGCTTTGCGATCTGAGCGCGCCACCATCTTGGACCTAATATACAAGGGGCATGGACTATAGCTGGTGATAATGTGCAGTTCTCAACAACTGTCCGACAAATTTTCTTGCAATTTACTGTAGATCCCTAATCCTCTATTTAGCACAACCATCAGGTCAAAATGTCCCACATTTACTCAAGTACTGTACTTAAGTACAATTTTGAGGTACTTGTACTTAATTTCAGTATTTTTATGTGGTCTGACTCACCGATAATTGTAACATCAGTCCTACTGATTATACTATAGCTACACATGTAATCTGTGACCCCCTGAAGTGTGTGCTTCCAGGCCACATTCACAAAAACAAAATGCAGTGCGCTGCTTAGCAACAAATGTGTGTGTGTGTGTGTGTGTGTGTGCGCGTGTGTGTGCCATATGGAAAGGATGTGATGGAGGCTAAGTGCTGAAGTAGTGTCTTTTTTGTTTTTTGTTTTTTACCTAAGTAAAGTTTTTTTCTCCCGCTAAAAGTGGTGCTGCAGGCTAAACCGTGCAAAGGAGGGTAGTGCAATTTGGAAGGTTGGTCCAAACACATACACTTACCTCAGACACAAAAAACAACATATATCCGCCTGCAGGGGGCAGAATAATCTAGGCCAACACGTTTTTGCCTATAACTCCCACACTGTATGTCGCACATTCAAAAACCTTGTATCCCCAGATTCCCTGAATGGAGCTGAATCACTTTGCAATGGCCACGCCCACTTCCGCCGAGAACGTTTTTTCGCAAAATCGAGAAAACTGGAAAACCTACTTTTTCGAACGCTTCCTTGGGATTTTATCCATTCTCCATGAAACTTGGCACGTACACATTTCAGCTGGACCTGATCTAAAGTCATCAAAGGAATTTTGCTCGGTCAAAAAATGCGCAAATTATTAACAAACAAATTTCTGTAGCTAGCTATAAAAATGTAAATTTGTTTGATATCTCGGTCAAACTAAATGCTATTAACACCAAATTTCAGATCCTTGGTTGCGATGAGACTGAGAAGGGATGAACCGAATTTGGCGAATTTTGGCAACTAGGGGGCACTAAAAATATAGGAAGTTTATATCTCTTGAAAGGCTATACCGATTTTTACGAAATGTGGTTGATATGATGTAGGGCCAATCCTGAGGCCGTATCTTCAAGGTGGTCGTGACTGGTCAGTGTGGGCGTGGCTTATTACAAGATAAACAACAAACATTAATTTCAGCCAAACTGTTATGCTGAGAGCTTTGACATGTAAATGGTACATATAGAATAGGACACAGTTCTTCCATACCAAAAATTGCACATGTACTCCACTAGGTGGCGCTATAATGGATGCAATCACGCTTTTGCCTGTAACTTCCACATTTTAAATAACACATTCGCAAACCTTATATCCATATGTTCCCTGAATAGAGCTGGGTTTTCTGACATAGGACACAGCTACTTCTGCTGCACATTTCCTTCGCTAAATCGCCACATATGCAAAACCTACTTTTTCGAACTGCTCCTACAATTTAAGCGCCATCTGCCTGAAACTTTGCACATAACACCTCCAGATGTGTCTGATGAAACGTTATCAAAAGAATTTTGGCACTCTGCTAGTTATAACCAAACAATCTTTTTTGCTAGCTATAAAACACATATTGTTTCATATTTCGGTCAAACTAAATGCTTTAAACATCAAACATAAGTCGATTGTTCCTGAAGTCATCCAGAGGCTCTGTGCCAAATTTGGTGCAAAGTGGCCTATAGGTGGCACTATAACGGATGTAAATGCGATTTTGCCTTCAACTTCCACATTTTAAAGAACACATTCATAAACATCATATTCACTTTTGCCCCGAGCCCGTCATCCTTTGGGGCCACCTTCCATGGGCTCTGCAGTGCGCAGTGTCCGAGTCGCGCGGGGGGGCTTGGCCCTCGTTCATAACTGCTTGTATTTCTAGTTAGGGGGCCAAGCCCGAGGGGCCGAGGGAACGCGTATGCAAGCATACGCATTTCCTGGGACCAGCGGTGCTAGGAACCTTATTGTAATTGTTAAGATATTTATTTTTATTTTTCTCCGGCTAAAAGTGGTGCTGCAGGCTAAACCATGCAAGGGAGGGTGGTGCAATTTGGAGGGTTGGTCCAGACTCCTGCGAATATCTCAGACACAAAAAACTACATATATCCGCCTGCAGGGGGCGCTATAACCTAGGCCAACACGTTTTTGCTTATAACTCCCAAGCCGTATGTCGTACATTCAAAAACCTTGTATCCCCAGATTCCCTGAATGGAGCTGAATCACTTTACGATTGACCACGCCCACTTCCGGTTAGAACGTTTTTTTCGCAAAATCACAAAAACTGGAAAACCTACTTTTTCGAACTCGTCCTTGGGATTTTGTCCAATCTGCGTGAAACTTGGCATGTACAGTCTGTAGCTGGATCTGATTTACAGTTTTCAAAAGAATTTTGCTCGGTCGAAAAATGCGCAAATTATTCACGTACAAATTTCTGCAGCTAGCTATAACAATGTAAACTGTTTAATATCACGGTCAAACTGAATGCTGTGAACACAAAATTTGAGATCCTTGGTTGCCATGAGACTGGGAAGGGATGAGCCCAATTTGGCGAATTTTGGCCACTAGTGGGCGCTAAAAATATGGGAAGTTTATATCTCTTGAACGGCTACACCGATTTTTACGAAATTTGGTCAGTATGATGTAGGGCCAATCCTGAGGACATATCTTGAAGGTGGTCATGACTGGTCAATGTGGGCGTGGCTTATTATAATGATTCCAAATCGGCACACATTCAGCCTTCTGCACTTCGGGTGCACTTCCCATTACAGCGAATACCACGGCTAAGACATTGGCCTGTGTCCTCACTTTTGCCCCGAGACGCCATCCTTTGGGGCCAACTTCCGTGGGCTCTGCGGTGCACGGGGTCCGAGTCGCACGGGGGGGCTTGGCCCCCGTTCATAACTGCTTGCAGTTCTAGTTAATATTTATTTTTGTAATACCTGTATCAAACCTCCAACCTACTGACATTCGCAGACCTTTGCATTCTTCTTTTCTGATGCTTTTCCAGGCTTTCCCCACAGCCTCTGTCAGTTTTTGTTTGTTTTAGGGTATTCATTCCTTCAGTCTTCTCTTTAGCAGTTAAAATGCTTGCTCAATAAGGTTTCAGTCTAGAGATTGACTCGGCCAGTCTAAAACCTTCCACTTCTTTCCCCGACAAACTCCTTGGTTGTCTTGCTGCATGACAAAATGTTTCTGTAGACGTCTGAGTTTATTTTGCTGGTACCATCATGTGTTTCATCATCATTGAAGATCAATGAGGACATCCCAGAAGAAGCCATGCAAGCCCAAGCCATGATATTGTCTCCAGCTTTTTTCACAGATGAACTTGTGTGTTTGGGGTCATGAGCAGATCTTTCTTTCTCCACACATTAACCTTTCCATCAGTTTGATAAAGGTTCATCTTTGTCTCGTCAGTCCATAAAACTTTGTCCCTGAACTTGTGAGCCATGTCGCTTTACTTTTTGGCAAATTCCAATTCTGGCCTTCCTATTCTTATTGCTAATGAGTGGTTTCTATCTTCTGGTGTGGCCTCTGTACTTTTGTTCCCGAAGTCTTCTGCAAACGGTGGATTGTGATTCCTTCACTCCTGCCCTCTGGAGGTTGTTGGTGATGTCACTGACAGTTGTTTCAGGGTTTTTCTTTACAACTCTCGCAATGTTTTGTCTTCAACTGCTGGTGTTTTCATCCGTTGCTGAGTACACCAGTGGTTTCTTTCTTCTTCAGGACATTCCAAATGGTTGTCCTGGCTATGGCTAATGGTTGTGCAATGACTCTGATTGATTTTCCATCTTCTCTCAGCTTCAGAATTGCTTGCTTTTCTCCCATAGACAGCTCTCTGGTCTTTGTGTTGGTTACACCTTTAACTATAAATCAGTCTGCAAAGGCAAAGGTGAAAAGGTGAAACTGAGACGTTCAGTGCTATTTGTTTGAATAATCAGTGTAATAGGACACAACTGGGCAGCAAAAAAACACCTGTCAGTCACATGTTCCAATACTTTTGCTCATTTGAAAAATGGGTGGGTTCAAACAAATGATGCTATCCTCAAAGTTTTTTACCAGATCTAGATGTGAATACCTGGAAATTAAAGCTGAAATACTGATCTCCTGTCAAGTGCGTGTGCAAGCTATTGAGGGCTACGTGTCTGTGCACTTCAAATGGTTGGCTGCTCTGCAAACACCCCAAATTAATCTGTCTGTACAGCTGTCCACAGCAAACTCTATCTTAGTCTTATTTCAAAGGACTCTGGATCACTGCAACCCCCACAGCCGTTGGATGGATGTCTGCTGTCAGAGATAGTGTAATTGCAAATTAAGCCAACATAAATACACCAACAAAGTAGTACATAATATGACAGGTGAAGGTTTTGGATAATACTTAGTAGTTGCAGAGACCTTACACTTGCATTAGTTTACAAATTACCTTAAAATCATTTATTTACAACAGGTCCATGAAGGGCCCACAGGCCAAAAATTACAAGTCTAAATGTATGATGGGCACCTGAAGATGCCATCTTGCCGTGTCATTCATTGAGCATGGACATAGGAGAGCTACTGTATCTTAACACTCCTACAGTCTGCTTATTTTTTGCGCAGCCATTGCCGCTGAATGGGATGAGTCATGTTTAGATTGCATTCACTGTCAGCATCACCTTAATAACCTTTGTCCTTGAGCTTCTTCAAACACACTCACCTACTCATCACCATGAACCATCCTGTTCCCTCTTTGTTAGCATTGTGTCTGAACCGAACAGTAATTGTTGTCCTGGCCATTTCAAACTGTATTCATAGTTGGGCTGCACATTACCTCCTGGTTTTAACAAAATCATAGTATGGAAAGTATGTCAGTATGTCATTAATCAAATTGCAAAAGCTGACCTTTTTAGATAAAGTAAAAATATGTGACAAGACAGCATGATAATGAAGTTCCGTAGTGCTGCAGAGATGTCCTAGCCCACAGAGTCATTTCTACAGATGTAGAAAACATGTTTACAGTACAGACACCGACAAATGTCATGTCATCAGGACTTTTGTGAAAATGGAAATTATGAGGCAAATTCATTCCCACCAATGGTGGGTCATATCACAAGATCACAATATTTGTGAAAAAAAAGAAAAAAATTGTATTTGTTATAGTATATAAGTATAACTATCAGCTAATTAGGGGTGATAGACAGCTGAGTACTGAAAAATCAGTTTATTTGAACAAAAATCTATTTGAATTTTAATAATACCGTATTGACTCGAATATAGGACGAGGTTTTTTTCGATGAAAATTATGTGAAAAAGTGGGGTCGTCTTATAATCGGGGTCTAACCGTTGACACATGCTGATAGTTGTCTGGGTCGCTACACGACCGCAACAGCAGGAGGGCGCCAGCTTATTAGAGACGTCACTTACACTGTGGCTGGGGTTATCTGTCAATCACAGCGGAGAAGAAGTGACAGGAGATGAAAAATGGAGAGACGCGGTGATTTTACGAAGCAAAGTGGATCAAGTGTGGGGCAAGTTAACAGACATCTGAGGCGGAGCTATGATGCTAATTTTAAGATAATGGTGGTCAATGAAGCAGAGGCGCCAAACAACTGTCAGCCAGCCAAGAAATATGGAGTTATGGAGTGTAACGTCCGAAGATGGCGGGTCCAAAAAGATCGTCTGAAAACGCTAACAGTAAGAGAAAAGCTTATCGTGGTCCTCTAAGCGTCCGCTTCCAAGAGATTGACAGGAGGGTATGTGAGTTTGTTATTGAGAGACGAATTTTGGTTATATGTTTAAAAAAAACAATAAAGCTTTGCTTGTCGCTGCTCCACAAATAATGATAATAATAATGATACATTTAATTTATAGAGCACCTTTCTAATGGTTCTAATTACATGTTTGTAAACAAGACGAGAAAGTAAAAAATAAATAGTAACATAAAAAATGAAATGTTACCTCATATCAAATCTTTAGTCATTAAAGAAAACAAATAATACTAACAATAATTCTTTCTCTCTCTCTCTTTCTCTTTCTCTCTCTCTCACCCCCCTTTCCTGTGGTTGTTATACTCACCATGTCACCATGTGCTGGCGGCAGAACAGCCATTTGTTGTGTTGGAATTAGCCCTTTTGGATAATAAATGTGCAGCAGGTGTTTTTTTAGATGACTAACGGTGAGCATCTGGAGAACCAAGTGACACAGAAGCATGGTAGTGTGTGGTCAGGTTTTCTATTAGAATCTTTCTTATATTTTTAAGAAGTTCAACATGTCTGCTGTGAGCAGAGTGCAGTTATCACATTCAGTTTACCCTCTACCTTGTTTTATGTATACCTGCAAGTTGTTATCAGTGTCACACCAGGCACATCTAATCCTGCAGTCATCCAGCATTAAAGCAGGGAGCATTGCTGCTTTCAGGCAGCTTGGGCCTGAGGCCTGAGTTGTTCCAACATCCACACATCCTCCTGCAGCCTGATCTATCAGAAGACAGGCAGAGAGAAAATGAGAAAGACACACAAGAGGCCAGTGTGTGGGAGGGAGATGGTCATTGGCTGCAAGCAAGGGAAGAGGTCATCAAGAAATAAACAAATGAACGAGACCAAGAACACAACGGGAGAAATAGAGCAATACATGGAGACAGACTGGTAGATAAAGCCACTGATCTCCCTCTTTTCTGGCTGAACCTCTTGTTTCTGATTGTTCCAATTACCATAGAATGAGACAAAAGGCTAAAGCTACTCTATTCTGAGAATTTCAATTAGCCTCAAACTAGTATCCAGCATTGTATTTGATTTACCCCACTGCAGCTACTGTGTTGTTTCCGTTCAGGTTTCTTTTGGCTCATTTTGTGGGTTTGGATTGGTGTTGGATGTTTGTTTGGCATGGGCCACTGTGGCTCCACCTCTTTTCCTGACGTGCTCCATCGATCTGTCTCTAATCTCGTTTTGGCTTCCTGACAGAGCTCACTTCCCTCAGGCATTAATTATGCCTCCATGTGATTTATATCAGTGGGCTCCAGTACCCAGCACTCTTCCCTGTCTAATCCAATCGGATCCACGTCTGTAGCCCAGCCACTGCAGCTCTCACCCAATCAGATATATTGAGTATGTGTCGCAAGTGTTTCCCCTTGCTTACACCGCCCTAGAGCAATATCACCCATCAGTCCTCAATGGCTCCACTACATCCATTGTTCTAAAGTCCTTCTGTGTAAAGAATGCATTGTGTTGTACCATAACACAGCTGTGAAGAGGGTAGATGTGTCCAGTGCAGAGCATCTAATCCACACAAACTCCAGCTCATGGATGAAAAGTCGGTTTTAAAAACAGAATAAGATGGTATCTAGAGGTCCAGCTGATCCATGGATTATTTTACTTCTGAAGATGCTGATGCGGTAAATTACTGAACTTTTTTCTTCACTGGAATATAAAACTGAAACAGGATGACTGGTTGGATGTAGAAGCTGTCTCACCTGCTTGGTGACCTTTGTCAGACAGGATATATTTGGATGTACAAAAGCAGGATCAAGATGAGCTTTATAGGCAAGCAACGCTGGGACAGCATGATTAACACCTCATCTCTGGGCTACACTCTCCATGGAGGAAGTGTCCCAAACCTACTGTCCCCTCCACGTTCCGAGGGCCTGGGGACCCTCAAGAAGAGACTGTCCATGGACATCTTGCGGAGCTGGGCACCAGACCTGGGGAGCCTCAGTATGGGGCTCAATCTCAATTTGGCTCCAGTGAAATGGCCCTCACTAGTTACTGTGTGCAAGTGGAAACAGACCTTAATGGAGAAGCTAAAGAAGAGACACTGTGGCAATATTGACAAATCACAGGTTAGAAAGCTCACACTTGTTGAGGCTTGGACCTTGTTATGGAATGTTTTAATTGTTTTCTTTTAGAATGTTTAGGCCTTCTTTTGCACATTCCTTTCAGGCCCTATAATTAATTAATTTAAATAAATATAATAGTATTTGAATCCCACTCAGATTTAGACTCCTCTTCAAATTCAACCTTGCCAAGAAAGCAGCATCAAGACAAACAACATGCAGACAAACAGCAAATACAAATTAATGTCAGTTTAAAAGAGCAAAAGGCAGCAGTGCAATGCTATTTTAATCCTGACTTAACAAAGATACTACCTTAATGACTCTGCCAAAGACTCCCTCAAACACAATAAGAGAGCAGATACATATAATGAAACCATCTAATACGCCTCTGACTTTTCAGCCCACTTTATTTGTTATATGTAGTGTACTTAGAAATGTAACTTTCACCAAGTTCCTTAAATGTTTGGAATTCATTAGGTAGAAAATATTTTCTATTAGACTTGACATGTATTAGTTAATAGAATAGCTGACTGGTAACCATTGGTTTAATGCAGGTTTCACAGAGATGATTTCCACTGCTGTCTGGGTTGTGTCATTAATGACAGAATACTCATAATGTCACACTATACTTTGGAGGTTAGTACTCTTTTAGTTGCATAGAGTACAAAGGAATTATGATTTAAACTACATTTTCTTTCACACTAATTGACCGTGTGAAGTACATGCTTAAGAACAGTTCATTTTATAAGGAGATGTTTTAGCTGGTGAAGCTGTTGGGTTGTTAGGATAGTCGGTCCTTCGGTTGCTTTTGGTTGAATCCATTTTGATTTGGTTGGATGTGAGCTGGGAGCACAGCTTCTAGCTGTTTTCTCTCCACACGAAACTTTTAATGTCAATGTTTTCGCTCATGATAAAGCTCCTAAAAGCTGATATTCATCAGGGTAATATGATATCTTTGTTAATGTAACTTATTATGTAATAGTATTACTATAATGTATTATGTTCTTTGTAAATTATTTGTAGTAGAATTTGTTATGCTTCACCTAATTTGTGGAAGGGTAAGCTCAATACATTTATAGTAATTATGACAATTAATAGATTTAATACTAAGAATATGAAAGACTTTTAACATGTCACTGGTCTTTGAAAAACTCTGAGAGAAAAGATTTGAGGTTTATAATAATAATGATTCATTTTAAAAAGCACTTTTCACAATATGCACAGATATGCTTTAATTGATGTTTGAAAGAAACCTAGAAGACACAATAAACCTAGAAAACAATACGGGCAACGGATATAAAAAAAAACAACTTTTAAAAAGGTGAGTTTTATGATAGATGCAATCATAGATGTGTTTGTGGAGAGAGTTCCAGAGGGGTTAGCTGTATAATCTAAATGTATTGTTTGGTCCTTGATGGTGTGCAATGTCTCCTACAGGTTGAGAATTGTGGTGGTGGGTAGCGTGGCTTTGTGTGTCATGGCTTGACATGGTGTGGCATAGCAAACACCTCTGGGTAGAAAAACCCTTTAATGATGCTTTTTCCATGTTCAATCCTGTCATAGATTATTAATGATATAACTTTCAAAACCCAACACCAAACTAGCAGTCAGACTGAGAAGCACTACTAGCTAGCAAAGCCGCACAGTACATGAAATAGCTACAGCAGAAATGTTAGATATTGCGATCCACTGTGTTTAACTATATATCTTTAAATGTCACAGCTACGACTGATAAAAAATAAATAAATAAAAAAAAAAGAATAGTTCTACAACAGCTGGTTGCTCTGTTCATCACTCAGTGCTAATTATATCAGCTGCTTAGGCCTATTCAGTTGCCATAGTTAGCTTAGCATCTTGGTGCAGTATTCATTTTTGTATTTTTGCTGCAACTCACCATACCAAAAGTTCCTCTGTCACTTGGTAGGTTTTGGTGAACAGGGCTGCTCTCAAACAGGTGCTCACACACACACACACACACACACACACACACACACACACACAGATTCCTCTGCCTACAGTGTTACCCAGCATGTGATAAATGCTGTGACATAGCACCTATCAACACACCCTTCATTTGACCAACTAACTAACTTTTACTGTGTGCATTATTAAATGACAATGTCTTGATTGGGGGAAAAAAAAAATAAAAGAAAGTTTTAGAGAGAGAGAGATTTAAATCTAGGCAGATTGTAATCTAACTGGCCAGTCGGCCCAATCACAGCCTGTGGACAGATAGGTTGGTGTCAGGATTGGAGGCTGCAGGATGGAGTGTGGCCTTGCGAAAGTGAGTGAGGTAGGAGGGGGCCTGCTCATGGAGGGCTTTGTATGGGAAGTGAGGAAGTTTGAATGTAATCCATTATTACACAGGGAATCAGTGGAGGTGTTTTAGGAGAAGGATGATGTGGCAAGTGCAAGCTGGAATGAGTGGGCAGGCAAACAGCAGAGTTCTGGATGTGCTGGATGGATTTTGGATGATGTACCATAAAGAACACGATTGCAGTAGTCATGTAGGGATGTGGTGAAGGCATGGGTCAGAGTTACAGCAGAGGAATGGCAGAGACAGGTTTTAATGATGAGAGCTGTATGGTGTTCTCATAAGAAGAGTCAAATGTTGCTATAAATGTGTGGATGCGGTGATGGTGGTGGGGCAAAGTTGTGTGTGGTTTGGCATGAACTTTGGGATTATTGATGATTATTTGGGATTCTTCACCGTCCAGTTTGAGAAAGTATGCTTACTTCAAGGATTTAATTTGAGTAGGCATTTGCGAGTGAGTTGCTGTGGAAGTTAACACCGTGTCAGTGGGAGATGTTAACATTTGTTTTTGTTTGTAATTCACCTTTCACAAATTTACAAGTAAAAAAAGCTGCACTGCACACTAAGATGGCCTGAAGCTCTTGTTCTTTCTCTCAATATAAAGTACTGTTTGTAAGTATTTGAATACTGAAACAAGTTTTTTTAATGAAGACGTTTTGGTTTCGGGGTGATCTATAATATATTACATTTATAATTAGGTTAATTGTTTCAGTGCACTGATGTCATTTTAGACAATAAAGTGTATTGGTAAACTGTAAGATATTCTGACACCTTTATATATTTTTTGTCACAAGTGTTTGATAACCCACAATTAGGGATAATTGTAAAAACTGTGTATATCTGCAAATTTATCGATATCGGAATTTTCTAGTCTCTAATATTGGAATCAGCATTGGCGCCAAAAACTGCATATCGGTCTGGCTCTACTCATTTTAGAAACCCATATTCCTTTATTTGAATATATGGCAGTATCAGTGCTTGATGCTTTCCTTTCTATAGGTGTAATCAGGTTGCCTTGGGCCTTATATTGTTTGTGTGGTTGCGATTTTTTGAGCAGTCATATTGGTCAGCTTCACTGATTGCATGCCTGAAAGAGCAATAAACTGTGGTCCAAATGTTCACTATTAGCTCTCTTCTCATTTGAATAGAGAATCCTTTGTGATTGTACAACAATGTTTTTCATAAACATTCAACTAGATTCATTCATTCAACTTGGTTAGCTTGGGATATTTTTTCAGACCAATATCCAGAAATATGTCAGTACTGGTATGTAATCATTTAAACAAGTTTCATCTTGTTTCCTCACAGGTAACATTTTAAATAAAAGAAATGATCATAGCCAATCATTTGATGAGACATTAGTTTGTATTGTGTGACAGGAAACAGACTAAATATGCCTTTGCAGCAGAATTTCATTAGCTAAAAGTCTGCGAGATTAAATATATAGATTTGGCCTTTTGGATTCCCCATTCCAAATTTTAATTTCTGACACAATGTGGTGTCAGTCCTGTGTGTTTTTGCATGTGTGCATGCATACTTTAATGGATATGATTATCAACTGACGCTCTGAGCTCCGTGTACAACACAGGAAGAACAAGCCAAAGAAGATCCTGACTGCACGGAAAAGTAAGACAATGCCTCCTAAGTCAGACCTTTAGTGGGATCAATTGAATGAAAGCCTGATGGAATTGAAGAAACAACATCGGATTGTGACCGATGAACTTGGGAAAGATCTGATGGCGGAGTTGAGAGAGATGAAGAAACAGATAGAACCTCTCAACAAGGCAATGGCTGAAATTAAACAACTCCGGCAGGAGAATGAGAAAAAAGACCAGCTGATAAAGGAGCTGGGAAACAAAGTGGAGGAGCTGGATCAACAGGGAAAGCTCAATGATGTGATTGTGACTGGCCTCATAATCAAGCCTCCAACCTACGCAGCGGCGGTTGCAGCTGGGAATTCAGCCCATGAGCCTGGTGAATCTGAGATTAAATCTGTGGAGAAGCAGGTGTCTGAGTTCCTGAATGGTAAAGGCATCGAGGTGAATTTCGGCAACGTGGAAGTATGTTACCTCTTACCTCGAAGGAAAGAGTCAGCAACTCGAGCTGTCATCCTGAAATTCATCAACAGAAAATACAAGACTGCACTGCTGAAGCAGGGCAAGAAGCTCAAAGGCTCGAATGTCTACATCAATGAGAATCTCACCAGAAAGAATGCAGACATCGCCAGAACAGCTCGCCAACTGAAAAAGGATGGTAAGATACAACACACCTGGACGGCTAACTGCAGAATCTACATCAAAACAAATGGAGCATCAGCTGAAGAAGTCAAAATAATCCAGATCAGGAGCAAGGATGAGTTGGAGAAATACAATAACTAAGGTATGGCTCACGAACACTCCATAACTACAGCACAGCAAAGTTCAACGGTTCTTACACGGACTGAAAGTATGATGGGAATATCTGAAAGGATTGCTGAGCTAGGAAGTGTGGAGTTCATTACAAATCAACATGTGAATCATACCTTATCTGACCCGAACGAAGGAATTGACCCGGATAATCACTTCTGTTTCAACATGACTGGGAATTGCAAGTATTATACTGAAGTTCAATACAGAGACAGCGCTGAGATGGACAGGAAACTGTCTCTAATTCACTTTAACAGCAGGAGTCTATATACCAACTTCGGCCACATCAAGGAATACCTAAATCACTTTAAAACCCCTTTCACCATCATTGCAGTGTCGGAAACATGGATTAATGAAGACAAAGGCACAGATTTTTTCCTGGATGGATATAATCTTGTAAAAAGTATGTACATTCAATCGTTGATCAGTACAGATCAATACAGGAGGGTTGATAAAGGTCAGAGGCACGAATCAACAGACACTGTGCAGACACTGTGTTGAGACGGCATGTGAGCATAACAAATACCATTTGTACCCAAACAATAAGTTGAACCTGAGAAAATTGTATGGTCCAAGGCCAATGCCAGTTGTACATAGCAGGATGTTGTTATAATGTGTATCAACAATGTGAGATAACTTGGGTACGAACACTGTGACACTACTGTGAGTTATCAGAGGTTCTTCTGAGCTGTGAAGAACTCAACTAGCCCTGTAAATCGGCACACAACAGTAGACACACATGTAATCTGTATGTACTGTCTAGAGCTTGAATTCACCTCTGTATGCTACTGCTGTAATATGTTTTGTCAAAGGTCATAACAAAAGAAGTTGAAAAAAAAAAAAAAAAAAAAAGAGAAAAGAAAATGTAAAATGCAAATGACAAGAAAAGATCAGGATGAAGATTTTATCCTGTGGGTAATGGGGGCGGGACTTGATAAGCTTTGGCTTCTCCCGCTTTTCCCTTTCGGCCATGTGTATTGTATTATTTGAACAATGATGAAATGTGATGTTTATGAATTGACATGCCCGAAATAAACAACATAAATAAATAAAAATAAATAAATATGTGTGATATGTGATATCAGATCAGAATTTAATTTCAAACCTTTATTTAAACTTGGAGAACTATCGAGGTTGCCCTTCATTTGCAATAAGGTTGTGTTACAAACAAATTAGAAAAAGACAAAAACAGGGCAAAACAAATAAAAGTCAGTTAAAACGCTTACAATGTAAAGCAGAGAGGTTAGTGATCACTGTTTTAAATTGTCAATAGGTTAGTAGGCTATTGATCTTTATTGTGTGCTGAAGATCTATCTGGGCGCTAACAGAAAAGGCTGACTGAATTCAGACTGTGCTCTGTGTGAATGATAGAGTCGAGGGATTTAAGAGTGGTAGATTACAAGATCATTTGGAAATTGGTCCTTAATCATCTAGGTCATCTCTGTCTCCTCCTTTATGTAAAAGGATTAAATGAGCTAACTTCCAAACAAAAGGGAAGATGCTGTTGTGATAAAAAGATTAAATATATGTCCTAATGGCTCAGTGATAAGTGGTGCACCAGTCTTCAAAAAAGTGCAGGATCTAAATTGTCCTCTCCAATTGAACTCCAATTTGAGGCAATGACTTGCAATGATTAGGAGAGACCGTCTGAAAGGTAAACTGAATATCGTGGGTCATGACACATACACAACCATTTTTAATATGGACAGGCCCTGTTTAAACCTTTTGAAATAAATGCCCAGCATCAGCAAAGTGTTTATTGAGAGCAATGCAAACCTCTCTCTGCTCAGAAATCACAGTCACCACGTTTAATATTGAGAGATAGAGATTTAGTGGTTATGTTTTTGTTTAAGTAAACTGCATTCCAATAATTTGCAGGGTTTGAATAGCAGCTAGTCATAAGGTCTAAATAATAATTACATTTGGCAGCTCTCACAGATGATCTGCATTTATTTCTAAGCTGTCTGGATGATAGCCAGAGTTTTGGCTCTCTGGAGGGTCTGGCAAGTGACCACACACTGTTTAAAATAAAGCTGATAACAGGTGAAATCCAACCAAAACTGGAGCTGCATCTAACTTTGCATGCAAACTAAGTAGAAATGCCTGTGTGTAATGCTTATAGTATGTACATATAGTATGACCAATGCACATGGGTGCTTGAATGCCCACCCATATAATTATCACTAGTGAGTTATAATGAACAAGCTGTAAAAGGAAAACAATACATTTTTCTTACTGTATTGAATTTTATGTTTGCAATCGGGTCTTTGATAAAAGGCTGCTGTGATTCTAAAATACTGGTAATACTGTGCGACTGAAGAGAGCAGCAGATTTTCCTCCAGCATACTCCTTCAGTGCTTCTCGTTAGTCAGGCCTACTGCTTGAGAATGATCTGTAAGTGCCCCCGTGTGGTAAGATCCATGTATTGCATAAAATGCAGTTCACATTGCTTTACTGTGAAATGACTGTTTCATACAAGGTTTCAGTCCACCTTCAGTTTCCAAGGAGTTAAAAGTTTCTTGACTTTGTTTGTATGGCAGATTCAAGGTGTACTTCCTCTTACAATTGCTGCATATAATGGCATTCACATTTTGTTATGAATGTGGCCTTTTATCCCTGATAGTTTGACCAGAGAGATTGTTTGCATCACCAGATTATTGTGATTTTCAGTTTATTCCATTCATTTGTCTTCAATGTATATATCCTTTTCTTTGTATATCTTTTGATATCAGATAGAAATGTCATCATACCTCCATAAAACCAATGTTTCTGGCATCACTAGTTGAGTAAAGCATTTTGTTGCGCATTTTGATTGAAATGCCCTGTAAAAAAAAAAAAAAAAGCTAGGAGTGGGGGCCTTAACTGGTAAATTATGCTTTTGTGTCCTGTAATCCTACACCATGAATGAAAAAAGCAGGTCACACATCAATGTCACAGGAGGGAAAAATGGCCAATTACAGCAATTCAGCGTTCCTACCAACAGTTCTTGTACACTGTGCAGAGAAGATTGTGCTCCTTAGCGCCAGCGGCCAATGTGGCTGAGTGCTGTACAATCAAGTGGCACTGACACACTAAATAACCTGTCAGATTTTGATTGGCTCATCCTGGGTTTGTGTCAAGGGTCAAATGGTATCCGAGTGGATGGCAATGGGTATGTTCCATTTCAGCTAAATATCATCCACCTTTCCCTAACTTGTGTCTTTTTCCTTGGTTATCACTCCCTCCTACCAATGAAATGACATGTCCTTTCCTCTGAAGTGTCACATGAAGCGACCCAGCAATCACAGCTGGATCAGCTGTCAGTCGGCTTTAACAGACAGACCAGGCTTTGTACAGACATCAGATGAATTCATCCCAAAAATGCCATTATCTATATATATTTAGATTATAGCACAAAATGTAACTAAAGGTGTGATCAGTTCAGCTATTTACATGATTAAAGTTATATTGAATATAGTTCAGACCTACACTTGGGAATTAGATTGTGATGAACTTGATCAACAGATGGCCTAAAATAAGATGTTATTTATTTTGCAATTAGTGCCCTGCATTATTTTAGCTGCGGTCTGTGTCCTACATTATTATCAATCCTGTCCTTATAATTACCGTTTAAATATCTTTGAAGCTGACAGCAGTTAACTTTAGTTTTTCAAAGGCTCATCTCTGGAGACAGCTGGGCCTGCATCTGCTTGGCTGTTTAGTTTTGTGGTTTGTTTGAATTCAGTTCCAGTTTCATTCTCATAGTTCTGTCAGTGTCAAGAGAGCTCTTATCTCTTGTATAACAGCAAGTTAAGTGTACATGTACAACATATAACGAGGAGCTATGGCTAAAGATTTTTGCACCTTGGGCTGGAGAAATACTTTGCCTCTCATTATCTTAACAAAATGCAGAACACTTTTAATCTGTGTTTTTTATGGCAGATTATACATGTTCACTCACTAACTGAATAATATTGAGGTTGCTCATTTAAATTTATACAATGAAGGTCTATATGATTCTTCTTAATGTGGGACAGGTTAGGCGGTGCCCTAGCACCCCCTATTGACGAATCACTACTGATGCTGATGTTCTTTACAAACACCCTAGCCATGTTGTCTCATAGTAGACAGAGTACAATTTCTCTCATTTGTGTCTTTGTGTCAACTATCCAATTTACCACCACATGCTTGTTACTGTACAGTATATCACCTGCTCTTCTAAATCAATAAAATTGCAGTCTTCTTTATTTACTGAAAGACCCCAAGTAAAGTGGATGAAAAGCAGCCCTGCTGAAAATTGTGTGTTTCATATCATGCAGTATGTTTTAAGGTGCAAAATATGGTAGGAGAAAATGGTATTAATTTTTAATAACACAAAATCCTGGTGTGGTATTTAAAGGATCTACAACTATTTAGCCAATTAACTGTTTCTATTTTTAAAAGCTAGATAAATGGAAATAGTGAGAGTGAGAGCCGGGAAAGTATTTTTGAGGGGATGTGATGACATCTTCGTGGACTATATCTTTTGGAGAGGTAGGGATTAAAATGAGGGTTTATCATAGGTCTCACTTTGTGTGAGTGTGGTTACCATCTAACACAATGTAACACATCTGATATCAACAATCTACAGAGAGGAGGATTAGAAAATGTAAAGAAGCCTGAAAGATTTCTGTACAAGTCACTAAAAGCAGGCCTGACTCTACACTGGTGTGTGTGTGCATATTGTTGATTTTAATGGAGGCAAATAATTTATGTAAGAGATGAGTCAATTAATGTGTTTGTGAATTTGTTCTGTAGACTATAAATATAAGCACACCACAACATGAAGGGACAAACACAATCCTGCACTGAATACCAAACCTTGAGCATCCCAACATCCACCATCTAATTATCCACCATCTCATTATCTGTTTTTGTGTTTTCATTACCTTAGTGTTTAATTATATAAACGTGTATTTATGTGCTTTGGATTTTAGTTTGGGGCTCCAGTTGGAAGGGAAGTTATGTCATATAGTCTGTGGCAATTGCATATAGTATAACAAATTCTAAAGCACATTTCACTCAGGTTGTGAATGGATTAGAATTCTTATATGATCATTCCACCTGATTAATATGTCGACAGGGAGTTTTTTTTTAGTGGCCTTGACTCTCCTTCATCACCAAAAAACCATAGTTGTGTTGATGACTAAATCCTTTTATTCTCAGAAAACCAGACAGTTAAATTTTCGATTAAATAACGTGAGAATTTAACCAGATTTTAATAATAAATATATTGTTAATCCTTTTTCTGTGACTGAATCTATATTTGTTTACTCTACTGGATGTTATTCACCAAAGGGTATTTTCTGCCTGTTGGGTTTACATTTAGATAAAATGGGCCTATATGTTGAAGACAATATTGCTGTTAAATTAAACTAGTGTAAATTATTGCCTAATTTTAAATAAAACAAGCAAAATACGGCAGATATTTATGTGAATAGGCAGAATGTGCCCTTTTTGGCATGTAATGTCCACTGCAGTGGACAGATGTAAAAGAAAAAAGATGTGTATATTAATTATTATTAAAATGTGGACAAAAGTTTTCATTACACCTTATTTTGTACATTTCTTTCACCAGGGTGGCTGTGGCTCAGTGGGTAGAGCGGGTCGTCTAGTAATCGGAAGGTCACGATGTCGAAGTGTCCTTGAGCAAGATACTGAACCCCAAATTGCATGGCAGCCTCCGTCATCAGTGTATGAATGTGTGTGTGAATGGGTGAATGTGGCATGTATTGTACAGCGCTTTGAGCTGTCGTTAGACTGGAAAAGCGCTATAAAAATGCAGACTATTAGAGGATTTCCCCCAGTGGTACCACTGTTAAAATGACAAATAGATGCAAAGACAATAATCAGATGGAGTTGTGGACAATTGTGGACAAGGCTTTGGGGCCTTCTGCCACCTGGGGGTTGGAACATGGTTCTCCAACTTAGATGGTTTCAAAAGTATCTGTCCACTGTAGTTGGCACCATGCATGAAAGATATACAAATTATATTATATTATATTCTGGCTTGTTTTGAGAAGGCTTCCTTGATGTCTGATAATGTAAAATATAAATATACGTAATGTATATGTATATTTATATATGTAAATATAAAAACTTAAAAAACATACTGTTGAGCAGCACTGATCGTGACAGTTGTTTATGATTCAGCCTCTAATGCTGACGTCTCCTATCTTCAAATAGGGTTGTGTTCAAGAACACAGAATTGCAGGAAAACAGAAACATCCCATATTGATAAAATTAGGCATATGAGCAAACCTGTAAACAAATGGCAGCTGAACTGAGAGGTCTGTGCTTGTTCACTTGTCCATCTTTTTCCAACTGACCAACCATCCATTCAACCACCCTGCTACCCACACACCCTTTAAAAATGTCACATTGCAGAAACACACACACACACACACACACACACACACACACACTCAGGCTACCCACTGATGCTCTCTCTCCTACGAGGGCATGCTGTTTGCTGCCTCAGTCCGCTCTGATGAGATATTATTCTCCATCACTGGCTGTTTTGTGGCTGTCACCTCTGGTAGACGGAATGGATAATGATAATGCCCACATACATACTAAATCATCACATAACAGGATAGGGGAAAAAAAGGTATCTCTCCGTTGCTAAACCCTTTTTTTATATCAGTGTTGAAAGCTGTCATGTTGAACACAGTGTGTGTGTTTGAAACATTGTGAGGCACACAGCTTGTTTCCTGTTCTCACATACAGAAGACAATGATGCTAAAGTAGGCAGTTGGTTAGGCATAATTTGCTCTCAAGTAAAAGCCCTGTGACCCTGGTTCCATCTGACAAAAGAAGTGGGGGAGGTCAGGGTCTTCCAGTTTGTTATGACAAAATATAAGTCCAGTGTTCACCCATTCTTTTGGCTCTGTATTCTGTCTCCACCGATCCTGAATCTGTCTTCTGTTTGGTGCTGGGATAGAAGGCATGTTATGCTGGGTTCAACAGAGAAAAAAAGCTGCCTGCTGCTAGTGGAAGGCTGATGATAATTGTCTTTGCAGGCTTTAAAACAAAAACTGAGCAAAATGAGGCCAAATAGTCCAGTATAGCTGAGGGAAATTGATCGTTTATGGGTTTGTTACAATGGGTAGGACAAAATATCGATTCACAAATATATCATATCGTTTCCTCTTGATTATGTATAAACTGATGCCAAATATTGATTTTTTTGTGAAACATGCAGGTGCTTTAAACAGATTCCCCTGACAATTTTCCTTACTAGAGGCACTACTGCATAACTCTTTGTGGTTTCAACTTCAGTAAAGTTCATTTAGACAGATTGAAGGGAATTTAATGAGCAAAACTTTTTTCCTTTTTTTAAACATTAAACTCCAGATCTGTTCTACTTTGTGGTAGTTCAGCCTTTTGCTAGTTTATGGCTGTTCTAATGTGGAATGATGGCACACATGGCCAAATTAAATTTTGTGAAACTGACACTATAATGCAGAAAACAAATACATAATTCCTACATTTTGTATTCTTAGACATATATTGTGATGTATCATTTGATGATTGTTTTGCAATATATTGATTATAGCAGATTTGCTGTATCGTGATGCTGTTGTTATTGTGGACAACATATTGTGAATGCTGTTGTATTGTTATTTACTCTGGGATTCCCTTTTCCATTGCCTTGTTCTGACAAATGTCTTAGAAATATAATAGTTAGTTACATGTGTACATATCAAGCAGACACAGAGGAGCATTAGCATTGACTAGTGCTAATGTTTTTTTTATTGCTTATGCTAATGCTTTTATTTGTCTTGTGCCACGGCTCAGATTGCTGTGACACATGAAACTTGGCCTTGTAACTGGAAATGGTTTGAAAATGCTTTCTAAGAAATAGGAGCCTAATTGACCATATGGCAGCAGTATAACAAATGTAGTTTTGGAAAGGTCACAGCCAAAAGACAGGAAGTTCAACTGATTTGGACACCCATGTCAAGCTCAAAGTGTTCAACAAAAAAGCATCCAGGTCCATACAGGTCTACCATTATAGATTTTGTGTTGTGCTTTGAATGCACCACACACTATTCCAAATGAGCAAGATTGGTCAATAAAAAAAATGGCAGCAGTTTAGTCCAAGTAGCTGGAGAGCTGAGGGGAACAAAAAGTTTGTGGGCTTGTTACCACAGATAACAACTGAATAATATGCAGCTTTGGATACAGAACTGGTGTCACAAATTTCCAAACAATTGTCTGTGATCTTTCATATGTAGCCATTCCTACAGAAGCAGCAGAATTGTATTCCATGCTGTGGTTGCCCCCAATTCCCAGCAGCAAGACCATCAATTGTTACTGCCTGGAGGTGTGGATGCTGTCAAGCAGCACTGCCAGTTGAGTCATTTATTGACAGAGGGCTGGCAGCTACAGACAACTCTCTCTTTCTATCTCATGCTGTTCTTATCTGCCTTTCTCTTTCCCATCATTTCCTCTTATTCATCTCCCTCTTTCTTTCCCTCGCTCACCCCATTCCTCTTTCACTCAGCTCTCCTCCCTCCATCTCACTCTGTTTTCCTCTCGAGTATCTCGCTCCATCCTTCTTTATCCCTCTCTCCCCTCTTCCTCCCTCCCTCCCTTTCTCTCTCTCTCATTTATCGTTCTCACACTCCAGAAGCTCTGACACACACACACCCTATGTAGCCTGTCCAGCTACAGCAGCCAGCCACTCGATTCATTCATCATTCATTTTGCCAGAGCGAGCGACTCATACATCAGGCAGGATCGTGTCTTGTATTTGATGACAGTACCAGTAACTTACAGAGAAAGAGCAAAAAGGAGCAAAAGACAAAGTGTTGAAGTGAGCAGAGATTAGTCTTTGCTTGGCGGCAGCATGACTGCTTACCTGAGCAAACAGCAGCGTTGTTTTGCGGACCTGGATGGAAGGGGGGGCTGCGGGGAGGCGCCATGTTCATTCAGCTGGCATCATCAGCACGCCAACAATCACCCACATCATCAACACCGTCAACTGTTCCAGCGGTACCATTATGGATCTGTCCCTGGCGGTGCCACCCTTCCCCGAAGGGGGGGCCAAATGCCAGTCTGGCACTTGGACAGCACGTCCAGGAGCCCCAGCCGACTGGCAGTAGTAAGACCTAAGGAGGGGGGCTGTGACCTGTGGCCCTCTGATTGTGACTGCATCCAGAGCTGGCAGGAGCCCTATCAGGTACAACTTTGCTAATATCAGGGTACATCAGCAGTGTCCATGTGGACCAGCAAGATGTTGGGCAGATTTGGACTCTGTTTGATAGTTCTGTAGTGTTAATAAAGAATATGGTAGATAATGATGTAGTATTTTGTAGCTGCACTATTTGATGAAGGGTGCAAATGTTGGACTAAATCATCACTTTGTGTTGACTTCTATCATTGAAATATGATGGAGAGTCTTCCTTTCCCCGTAAGTGCCTCGACAGGAGTCTGTCTGTAAAATTTCCATTTCATTTTTAATTCAGTTTGACTAATCCTAATCTTAATCTCATTAGATTCAGTTTCAGTGGACAGTCTAACAAAGTGCAGTTTTTCAAGGGTTTCTACCCCCTGAAACAAAACTGAATGTTTGTCTTTTTTCTGGCAATAAATAAACAGATATCTATCACTCATATTGTCCAACCACAGAGGAATAACAGCCAGTATAGTTTAGTTTCCTGTTGAGGCGTGATCTGAACGATGCCAGACCCTCCTGTTGAGGCTTTTTAAGATGCTGTAGGCCTGTTTGATTGACTTGATAGTAGGTTTCATCCAAGCTAGGTTTCTAGATACTGTATTTGCTTGCTCTATATGTGTTGTGTTATCCTCTACCGGCACTTAATTTAACATCATTTAGTCAAGAGAAATCAAGGGTCAAAAGAATAAACAACATCACATGACAAAGGACTAAAGTCAGCATCACTCCACCTGCACCTCATCCCCTTGTTGTGTGTCTTTGTCATTTATTTCCATTGTTACCACTCTGTGTTATGCTGTGTTCCCTCTACGTCATCCAACTGTGTTACTCCACCGAGCCTGTTCCAGTGTCTTTGAGTGTCTTCCTGTTTCACTCCCGGTATGATGTCTGGTTTTTGTTCCTGGCATTATGTTTCTGCTTTATTCCTCGTGTTTTTCCTGAGTTGCACTTGGCTCTTTTGTGTTGCTACTTTACTCTTCTTGGGCTCTTTTGGTTTCTATGGGTTTTGTATTTAGTTGTTTTTGTTAAATAAAGCTCGGTTTTGTTTCTCAAACTGTCTAACATTCACAAAACCTAGCCATGTGAACAACCTTGGCAACCCTACACTGTGTGCCAGACATGAGAAATGGCACTACAAATATAAGCATGAAGATGAATGGTGGACCTTTACCAATACTTAGTACTCATATTTTAGTTGTCTTTATCATGATGCACACGCCCAGTAATTTCCAAATATAGAAGTAGAAGGGAAAAAAGGGGAAAATGTGATAGCTTTGATGAAATTGGGTGACTGGGTCGACCACACCAGCTATGAGTTAATTTCATCAGAAATTCGAGCAGTGAACCAAACTGCTAATCCACGTTTGATTGCCAGAGCAGAACATTTCTCAGTGGCCTATCATGGGTCAGGTCCCCCCTCTCAAAATGCTCATACTGGTCATACTATCTACTGGATTTCAGACAGTGACCTCATTAAACTTGTCTTTCCATTTCTATTATCTCATCACTTTTCGACTGACGTATGCTAAAACAGATATAGCTGTGATATCCTATCGGTCTACAGTAGTTCAAAAGTGTAATTAACTGCAGTGATCTCTTGGACTTGCAGCAGAAAAGCGTTCATCACCATTGACTGATGTATGCATAAAAAAAATCAGGGATACAGCCTAAACATGATTTTTTGCCTGCCATTAACCTTCCAGGTTTGGTAGAGAGAGATTGGCTGTAAATGTAAAAAGCAGTAAAGCATGTTTCTCTTTTGTGTGATTTTTATTAGCAGAGCAAAATTAAGTTTTGTTTTTGGATGAGATGAAACTAGTGAGTTAACAGCGGCTTACGGATCAATAAATGTGATCCTGTATGAATTGCACATAATTTGTATATGTGTAACTGGTGGACTGTGAAAGGAAATCATGATTGTGGATTTAATTATAGTAATATGTGGTGTGTGTGCAACCATAGCACAAGAGAACCTACTTTAGGGAAGGCCAGTGGGTAATGGGAGTCCATCCATCATTTAGCTAAGGGAAAAGCAAGTCAGGGAGATCCCCAAGGGGTGGTGTCCTACCCAGTATTGGCTGTTCTCTATCCCTTTGAAATAGGTTGAGCTGGATAATGAGTATAGGTTGAAGTCCAGGAACCCAAAAGGATAGGATGAGATGGAGGGGAAATGCACTCATACTGAAAGCAAACATGTAGTGGTTGTAGTAGTGATGAACTGTAAACTGTCAGATTTGACAATTTAAATCACTTTGACAGACTGAACATGACATGTGTTCACCTGTCTTGTTAAGATTAATTGAGATTATTTCTGACTGACTCAAAATTATCTTTGCCGGCCAGAAATTAGGATGGATGACCGTTTAGTTTGAACATAGGTCCATATACCTTTTATGTGTCCTCACATGTCTAGCTGAGCTTATCTGTTCACTCCCATCACACTCTTACCTTCTTTCCACTCACTTCTAAACTACATCTGAAGCATCCACATTTCATATTGCGTTGCTGACAATTTTTTACATGAGATGTCAGTGAATAATTTATACACTCCCCTGTTTTTATCAGTCACTATGCATAGAGGTGCCACTGAATTATTGAGCAAAACTAAATAAGGGCAGAAGTGTATACTAGGATGTACAAGCAACTTGCGCTGTAACATCACTCTCTGAAGCTTGATGACAGTTTTCACTTTAGGAGCAAGGGTTTTACACCTTTCTCATCATCCAGTAATGTTTTAGCTGATAAATGTGTTGTTTCTGTTTTTTAGAACAATATCCGAGTAGAAGCTTGTGAGAGAAGACAAAATACACAGAGGGTTCAGTTCACAGGTTTTAGTTGAGTGTTGCTGAATAATATACACAAGGAATTAGCCATGTAGCATGGCATCTGGACTGACATTACCAAGAGCTGACCTGATTAATACAACACTCTGCATTCAGCCTTTAGTTAGACTATACAGCATTCAACTGTGAATGTATTTTTTCTGTGCTATATAATTCATGATTCAATATTATTAGCATGATATCATCACTACAGTTTATAGCTCCATTAAAGCCTCTTAACATACTAGGCACAGGCTTAATAAATTCTAGGATGCAGTTGATCACGTGCCAATGTTAGGATGCATGAACAAGAAGAGAAATGAGCCTAAGTGCAGTTAAGCATGCCATTTGTGTGCACAGTTGGATAGCCATTACCTCTTGGGGCTCTGTGTGAGTGCATACACGGAGATTCATAGTGGCAGTGGTAGCCACGTGATGTTGGATCTGGTACAGAGTTGTAGAATAGTGCAAAGAAATTAAAATGTATGATTTTAGATTTAAAGAATAATACTATTTCTAGCATTTCTGCATCTACATTTTCTGTGATGAATAACTGGGACACAAAGTATTTTGTCACAAAAACATTCATGGAGTTTGTTTCAATAATTAATTGATCATAGCTCTTCTGAAAATGTGACGATATCTGCTGGCTCAAAAATATACATACAGTAATTCTAATATTTGGTTGAATTTCTACTGGCCATATTCACCTCAGTTAGGTGCTTTTGATTCACCCACAAGCTCCTGGTCGTCCTCTGGCTGGAACAGCTGTTATCAATCAAAATCAGTCAGAAGAAGTTAAGAGGCCATGCTACATAGAAATTATGATTCACACAACTTTCTATAATCACGAAACTTGTTCTTAACAAGAGTAATGTAACCTTGTTATCATGATCATATATATATGTATACACATATATATGTATACACACACACACACACATATATATATATAAATATGTGTGTGTGTGTGTGTGTATGTATATATATGTATGTGTGTGTGTGTATATATATAAATATATATATATATGCATGTGTGCGTGTGGGGGGGTGTTTATAACATAAAAGATCTTCCTCCATGGAGCCAAAGGTGTTCAATAATGAGTGATTTGGAGAGATTATTATAAATAGAGCCATTAAAGCCTTAATTTAATCTTGAAGAAATGATTACCTATTTTTCAAATAAAAATGTAAATACTCACCCACCAGTAATATAAACAGCAAGCTGGTGTAGGGTATATTGAGGTCATGTTAGAAGTAGTGGACAGGAGGAGTCTCTTGACATGATGACTCATGCTGTCACTGGACTGATGACCGAGCAAACTGCCCCATCTTTCACAGCATTGTGTCAGTCAGACAGTGGGTACACAGTCTGTAAGGTGCCCTTAAACTAAACAAAGCAGTGACATATATCTATGTGTGAGTATAGAAACTGCATACACTGTGATATGCCAACAAACTCATAATGCAACATGTGAAATATATTTCCAGGTTAGGATTTGTGACAGAATGAGTTGATTCAAAGATGTTTAATTATAGTGATGCGCTCATGTTTTACACAAAAGTATATACTATTTGATAGTATAGCTTTCTTTCTTATTCTAATCATTCACAGTAGAATGATTAGACCTTTCTTTGCATATTGCCCTTGAGTTTTATTCATCTTGTGGGGACATAATCAATGGACGAATGTCAAACAGATCTTCTGACACATCAGACGTGTTGTGTTACCAAAGTGTTCACATGTAATGTTACCAAATGTGAATATTTACATTTACCAGGCATTCTTGGCACATTTTAATGCAAGCTGCGCTGCTGTATGAATCATGGATTTGGCAAACACATTTCTCTGTTGTCTTTGTTATCAGTAAGGTGCCAAAATTACATACCTGCAACTTGAAACTTACTCCATCCACTTATTTCCTGACTGTGTTTCTGCTGCCATCTAGCAAATGGAAGTCTGTTCAATTGTTGATGATACAGAGATCCATAAGCTTGTCCCCTTGGATACATGGAAAGTAGGACAGTGGTGAGCCCAGGCAGCTCTCTATCACTAAAACCTTAGTCTCACCCTTTTCTCCCCTTTCTCTGTCTCTCTTACAGGCCAGCCCAGCTCCAATAATCGTCAACACGGACACTTTGGATTCAGTTCCTTATGTGAGTTTGACATTTTGTGTCTTTTTCAATGCACCTTTTAGCGTTTTAGAGTGGACAGTCCATTCTACTTGCCCAGTGTTATCTTGGATTGGCTCCAGCACCACAACCCACAAATTTTGGATCGTGTGATTTTTGACCATAAACTAAACAGTAAAAATCTAATTGTAACCTCAGATAACCCACGCCTCTTTCATTACTGTTGCATGCTCAGTCTTCAGGTCTTTCTTGCTTCTACAATTATTAGGGCCGGGACTCGATTAAAAAAGTTAATCGAATTAATCAGAGGCTTTGTAATTAATTAATCGAAATTAATCGCATTTTAATCGCATATAAATATTTGACCTGAGAACAGTGAGAAGCAATTTTTTTCACATGGATTTTAGTATACCATTGAATAATGACTGAATACAGAAGCTTAAGCAACAAAACATTGTTTGGGTTTTTTTTTTCAAGACCAACAGACCAGTGCAATTTTTTCCATAAAGTGTAGTAATAGCTTATTTAGGAATACATTTCAGAGATTCAGGTAGCCTATAGGTAGGTAGACCTTGTGTAAACTATAACACTTTGTTTTTTAAGTAAAACACAATACTTTCAAGTACATTCAGAACATTGGAAACCCTGACTATTAGAAAACATCTATCTTCAGAGGCCATAACAGACTTTACCAACAGTTGATCTAAACAAATCAATTTCAGTCCAACTCTCTGTAAATAACCTTGGCCAAAACAATAAACAGTTCAACATAAAGTGCCAGTTGCAACAACAACATAATAAATAGTTGCTTAGCATTTAGGTGATATCTGAGGCTTGATATGCTGCGGTGATACGCAAACTCCTTCTTGCATAATTTGCACACAACCGTGCTCTTATCTACGCTGCCATCAGTCCGCTTTTTAAAACAAAATTTCCCATCCACAGGGCCAACCAGAGCGGTCTCATCTGCTTCTTCATTCATTGTTGTTGTCTGAAGTCATGAACGCAGTGTTGGGCAAGCTACTCGAAAAAAGGAAGTGAGCTAAGCTACAAGTTACTCTACATTAAATTAAGCTTCACTACACCAAAGCTACTCCCCAGAGAAATGTAGCAAGCTAAGCTACAGCAAAATGGCAAAAGTAGCTTAACTACATCAAAGCTATTTTTTTTTATATTGGAACAACTTCATTCCAAGTCAAAGCTATCTCAGTGATCAATAAAATTATCAATCAGACAGATAAGCAGGCAAAAATGTTACGTTCAATTGTTTATTAAACAATAATTTGTGCTTTCACTATTTTGTATATTTTATTATTCAACTATCAATGCACACTTAATTCTAACATCCATGGACAGTCATTCACCTTGCTACCACAGCAATATCCACCTTACTTACACTAATGGACAGTGTCCTACACTGTAGCATATTAACATAATTAAACAGCAAATAGTATATTATAGTTGTAGTTTTCGTTAAGGTTCTCTTGTCTTCTAGTTTCAGCTTTATAATTTATATTTGATATTTGAGTTAGTCTATTTAGTTATTGTATACAATTCAGCCTTTAATTGTATTTGTTTCTTTTACCTACCTCATTGTTTTTGGATTTTGATTTATGTCAAGTGGCTGTAACTGTCATGACTGTAGATTCTTGTTCGTTGTGTTCTTGTGTCTGGTTTTGTCTTGTGGTTTCTTGTATTTGTTTTCCATGCCCTCATGTGTCCTTTAACCCTCTGGACTCTATGCTGGCCATTTGTGTCCACCTCACTTCCTTTTTGTTGATCATTTTAGCTGTGTTAATGCATATGGAATGATATTTCCCAAGGGTCTGGATTTTTGGCTGATCTTTCAATTTTCAAAACCTGCTCTTTAAATATGTCAATATTATACTGTGTATCTACAATTGTACCTTATGGCTCTATCGTGGACACTTTTGGCCAATTGAAACCCATTAAAACCACATTTTTTAATTCCTTGTGATTTACAGTATAAAATCATATAATTTAGGTAAAATGGCTTTCATTCTAAACTCAACACTTGAAAATTTTAGTTTTTAATGTTTTTTACCAGATTGTGTCATTTTCCATTTTTGGGCAAGGGAGCAATTTCAGTTAATATTCTTAGTTTCCACTAGGAGCGTATGATGGCTTCCTGCACTCCAATGGAGCAAATGAATTACACAATTTTGACATAGGTGTGATCCTAAGGATGTCAGGTAATGATGTGTGTTTGTGCATAAAAAAGAAAAATTAGTATTAGCAAGATAAAGTGACATAAATTACAGTGTATCATACCATGCAAGTTTTGGTGAATTACTCTTGGTACAGGTTATTGAGCTTTGAGTTTCCAAGGCAAACCTGGCTGTGATGCACAGGTTGAAAACACCTGTAACTTTGATCTTTTCATAAAAAAAATGCCACACACAACTACACAATAGCCTTTATATTCTCAAATAGCTGCTCTCATCTTGACCTCTGGCTTCTGGGGAAACAAAAACAAAGTCTGACACTGTTTATAAATCTGTCCTGGAGTTTATGCAGGTGCAGTCAGTACTAATGCTATAAGTGAGCCTATCAGCTCCCAGATCCTTCTTTATCTGTAGGATGGTGAGAAGGTCATATGCCCTGACTGAAGCACTTGAGTATGTGATTGGCTCAGAGAGCAAAGATGGAGAGAAATCCTTTGCGGTTGAGGAGGAGAAATCTTCTACCCAAGATGAGGACACGTCCTCTCCTGAAGATGATGGGACACCTTCCTCAGAGGATGACAGCAACACCACTGATGACGACTTCCAGCCAGTGCCTGATTCCTCTTCCTCAGGGGAAGAGGACGGTACAGACACAGCGATGGAGGCCGATCAGCTGATGGTAGAGACAGAGGGGCTGGCGGGTGAGTGGATGTCTCGTCATGGGAAAATAATGTGGTTTCCCACTGCTGAAGAGACCCTGCACCACAATCCAGTATCCACTGGTTTCACCCCAGGGCCCACCCTGTATGCAGTTGCCCATATCAGCAACCTGAGGTCTGCCTTTGACCATTTTATTACAGAGGAGATCATTCAGCTGCTGTGCACCAACACAAACCTGCATGGGAGGCGAAGGTGTGAGGATTGGAAGAATGTGGATGAAGTGGAGATGAGAGTCTACATTGGGATTCTGATTCTGGCTGGCGTCTACCGCTCAATACATGAAGCAACACATGGCTTGTGGGATGCCAAGACAGGACGGGCCACGTTTTGATGCCACGATGCCCCTCTACAGCTTCACTCAGATCAGCGCTAACATCTGCTTTGATGACAGGCTCTCCCACCCAGGACGCTTCAGGAATGATAAACTCGCTGCATTTTGCATCCTGTGGGAAAAGTGGGTTGCTTGCCTCCCCCTCTTATTTAATCCAGGGGTTGATGTGTGTGTGTTGACGAGCAGCATGTTGCATTCATAGGTCATTGTGGATTTCGACCAGTTGTGTGCACAGACCTTTTGAAAGGCAGGGGCGAAAGGCAAAAAAAGGGCACATACAGCAAGTTCTTGCGACTGAAGAGGGCACAGTAGCACGCGTTTTGGCTCCGAGGAGGGCACTTTAATGCCTGATTTTGTCACCCAAGAGGGCAGTTTATCATGTTTTAATCAGCCAAGGGGGCAGTTTGTTGTGTTTTGCCAATCAAGAGGGCACTTTAACGCACTTTTTGGCTCCCAAGAGGGCGCTTCAGCGCGCGTTTTGGCTCCCAAGATGGTGCTTCAGCGCGCGTTTTGGCTCCCAAGAGGGCACTTTAGCAAGCATTTTGGCACCCAAGAGGGCACTTTAGTGGGCATTTTCCAACAATTAGGCCACTGCCCACCCCCCCATGCACACCACTGACATCTACAATATATTCCCAACAAGCCTGCACAGTATGGCATTAAAATCTGGTTCACCTGTGATGTGGCAACCTCCTATGCCTGGAGCATGGAGATTTACATGGGAAAACGACCCAGTTAATTCTGGAATTGATTAAAATTTTGGATTTCATGATCAGGACTGATGTCAAATTTGAAAAAGAGGAGCAAATATTTTCAGTATATAGTGTTTGTATATAGCATTTTGTAAGCAAACAGGAGGTGGACACTTCTGGCCATGCATAAGCTAAGAGGGAGTTTTTATGTTTTTTCTGCCACTGCACAAAAAACTAATGAAGCATAAAAATCATTGATACTGCTTATTATTGACAACCATTTAGCTGCAATGATGGTTAAAGAATAATACAGGTAGCATGTATTATTTTGCAAAAACATGGTGATTTAATGCTATTCTCCCTCATAAATCATCAGCATTATGTTATCTTATAGGCATTTAAAGGGTTAAAATTCTGAATTTAAATGAAATTTTAGTTTTCATGACCAGGACTGATGCAAATTTAAAAAACGGGGAAAAAAAAGTGGATTTTTTTTTATATATGTATTAGTTTTATAGCATTTTAGAAATGTAAACAGGAGGTGGACACTTTTGGCCACGCACAAGCTGAGAGGGAGTTTTTATGTTTTTCTGTCACTGCACAAAAAACTAATGAAGCATAAAAATCATTGATACTGCTTATTATTGACACACATTAAGCTGCAATCATGGTTAAAGAATAATTCAGGTAGCATGTATTATTTTGTAAAAACATGCTGATTTAATGCTATTCTCCCTTATAAATCATCAGCATTATGTTATCTAATAGGCATTTAAAGGGTTAAAATTCTGAATTTAAATGAAATTTTAGTTTTCATGACCAGGACTGATGCAAATTTAAAAAACTGGGAAAAAAAAGTGGAATTTTTTTTATATATGTATAAGTTTTATAGCATTTTAGAAATGTAAACATGAGGTGGACACTTTTGGCCACGAACAAGCTGAGAGGGAGTTTTTATGTTTTTCTGTCACTGCACAAAAAACTAATGAAGCATAAAAATCATTGATACTGCTTATTATTGACACACATTAAGCTGCAATGCTGGTTAAAGAATAATTTAGGTAGCATGTATTATTTTGTAAAAACATGCTGATTTAATGCTATTCTCCCTTACAAATCATCAGCATTATGTTATCTAATAGGCATTTAAAGGGTTAAAATTCTGAATTTGAATGAAATTTTAGTTTTCATGACAAGGACTGATGCAAATTTAAAAAACTGGTAAAAAAAATGGAATTTTTTCAATATATATATTAGTTTTATAGCATTTTGAAAATGTAAACAGGAGGTGGACACTTTTGGCCACGAACAAGCTGAGAGGGAGTTTTTTCTACTTTGCCTTCCCTGCACAAAAATAACAATGCATAATAATCAATGTTGTTGTTAATCAGTTACATATCTCAGACTGTGTTATTGATAATACAAGATAAACCGGTAGCACTGAGAAGATAGGCAGTAATCATTTTTGTGGTAGTTTTCCAACAAGCGCATTGTACAAACAAATTGGCATTTGAGGGTTTAAAAAATTAAAAATGAATACATTTTTTGTACTTATGACAAGAACTGATATTAATTAAACATTTTATGCAGAAAAAGCATCAAAAAACATACAAAATCCCAAAAATTACAGACTCAATCTGTTGGTGGCCATTTTTGGCCACGAACAAGCTGAGAGGGTAGTAAAAACTAACAAGGCCAGAGGGTTTAGTTCTCCTGTGTATTTTCCTATGTTCCCTCTGGCTCCCTCTGTCTATTGCTTTGTTCCCTTCATGTTCTCATGTGCTCCTCCCCTTCGTTACCTCACTTGTTGGTCCACCTCACCTGTTCCTCGTCTTGTCATCAGTGTCTGTGTATTTAGTCTCTGTGTTCCCTTCACTCCTTGTCTGGTCATTGTTCTTGTCAGCCCCTGTCGACGTCCATGTTCTTCATGTTCATCAAGTTCTTCAAGTTCTTCAAGTCCCGTTTTGGTTTTGAGCTTTCCATGTTTGATTTGAACTTTGCCTTTTTCTTTGTACTTTGTCTTGCTTTTTAGTTGTTACTTTGCCTTGCTGTTTTTGGTTGCTACTTTGCCTCTTGCCCCCGTTTTGTCTGCTTCTGTGTTTTTGTCTTCAGCTTTAAAATAAAGCTCGCTTTTTGCTTCCCCATATCCTTGCCTCTCGTGTAACTGCATTTGGGTCCACCTTCCCCTTTCCATAGTCTTCCCTTTAACCCCCCGCCTGACAGTAACACTTTAATTTCCCTTTGAGATTAATAAAGTACTCTATCCATCAACTAGTGTCTCATATAACTGGCAGTTTCAAAAGTGGTATTTTTATTAGGCCCACTCTGTAGTAGTAGCTATATCTACATACATTTTAAGCTAATCATTTTGACTAATCACCATACTTTGGTTTTGTAGAAATTGCATTTTTGCTGTATCCTGTGCTGGTTAAAAATTACAAAAGTAACAATTCAGAGTAATGTTTCTCTGTTACTGTATTTGTTTATTATTCAAGTTTGTCTTTTGCATCCCTCTGGATCAACTCGTCTCCGTCCTCCTCACCCTCTGCCATCTTTCCATCAAGTAACGGAACTCACTGAAGCTAACCTGTCTGTATTCCCGTGCAGCAGAGACGTTGTATGCAAGGATTAGTCCGTGGTGTCACCGTCATACGGAATTGCTTCTGTCGGCTCCACATACACGGCCATGTGTGGCGGTGGCATCAGCGACTTATCCTTTCATTTCAGACCGCAACAGAAAGCTCCGCTGCGCTGAACTTCAGAGGTGTTCATAAAAATGTAGCTTGTGTGGACGCTACCGCGCTACTTGGTCAATAAAAGAGCTAAGCTACTGAAAAGCTATTTCATTCAGAAAGTAGCGACGCTACCACCACGCTACTGAGAAATGTAGTTAAACTAGTAACGCCGCTACTTGCCGCTACTTGTAGCGACGTTACTGCCCAACACTGCATGAACGCTATGCATGAACGTTTGTTGGTGCTCCAGTATAATCGGTACCCCTGAAACTCATCCAGTGAGAAACGTTCCGCGGTGCAAAAATTAGTGCGATTAAAATGCGTTAATTTTTTTAACGCATTATTTTTTGTGTAATTAATTAATCGTAATTAACGCGTTTAAGTCCCGGCCCTTACAATTATATGAAGTTCCAATAATATCTGATGCTATTCAGACATGATGCCCAACAGGGAATATAATATGCAGCATCTCATATGCTCGTGTGCTATTTCTGTATGAATGCATAATGACGGAAGCGCTCGCTGCTAATTAATCATCTCAGTGAGATACAGGAGACTGACTGCTCTGTAGCCAATCTCCGTGTTGCAGAAATAGCAAATGTTTATTAACCATCACTTTAAATGGTTTTCCTTGAGATGGGGCCACTATTTAGTATAAGTGGCAGTCAGCTTACATTTAAATGTGTGGAGTGTTCGGTTTGTGTGGAGCCAATACATGACATCATCCTCTTTGAATATATTCACAATAATTTTCAATGTATTTTCGTTTCGAGTGAAGGTCATGGCTCAATCTGTTGTCTGTTTCCTCAGGTCAATGGCACAGAAATTGAATATGAGTTTGAGGAAATCACTCTAGAGCGGGTGAGTATCTCATATATCCCACAGCTATATTTAACCTCAGAAAATCTATGAGAACATTCCTCAGCACGGTGGTACAGTGAGATGGTCTCCTGAAGGCTTTATATAACTTTCAAGATGGTGATAAACATCCCTGCTGCCTCATGAGAGGGTCTACACTCACACACTGTGTGTGGCTTTGTGTATATGAAATGAGCCTCTATCTAAAATGGATGAGAGAGGTCCTTTCATTCCTAGTATGAATAGTGTGGGACCCGTTCGGATTTATGTACCTAGACTAGTGTTAAGCTTTATTTTCCTTTTCTTTACCATGACATCAAAGCATAGCAATGTATGATCTAACCCACATTTAGATGTGTCTACTGGCATTCTACACCAGTACCCTTCAAACATTAAATCAGCTCAACATATGAATTTTGAGATGATGTTTGTAAGACTAAAATTATTGGGTTTTGTAATCGAGAGAAGCTGCTATTCCCATGAACAATTTAAGGAAAGCTTGACTTTAATTTTGTGAGTAGGCATCCAGAGCATTTTCTGTGCAGTGCCAACAAATGCAGCTCCTGCTCTGAGAGATGGTGTGAACCTGCTGCCTTATAAATACAGTATTTCATTGTAAAGTCTGTGGCTCAGTTGTTAGCGCCTCACCGGAAGAAGTTCCTTAGCTCCCCTCCAGGTATGGTTTCCCCCCTAACCCCACAATCAAAATATGTATATTAGGTTAATTCTCCTGTCAGCACCATGACCAAGGGGCTGGCATAGAACTAGAGATGGTCCCTGGGCACCATACAGTGGGTGCCAACTGCTCCTCAGGGGTGGGTTCAATGCAGAGATGATTGCCAATGTTATATGACAATCATCATGTGGTTTTACAATCAAGTGACCTATAAAGATTTCTTCAAACAATGACAATGGGCACACCTCATCTTGAGTCAGCTGTAATACCTGAACACCATCTAACAAAAATGTAAACATTAAAATTCTAACAGCAGCAAGTCATGTTTCCTCTGTTACATCTGCAGATGGACTGTTTCTATACTAGGATGCTCAATACAATCTGCTTAAGGCAGTTGTCATCAAACTGTGTTGGAAACATTCAGCTGATGTGTTAGCATTTTGGAATCCTACACAGAGATTAAGTTCTGCCTGCTAAAGTTGTGTTGTCACTGACTGCTTCCCATGGCTGCAGGGTAACTCAGGGTTGGGCTTTAGCATTGCTGGAGGGACAGATAACCCACACATTGGTGATGACCCTGGCATCTTCATCACCAAGATCATCCCTGGAGGAGCTGCAGCAGAGGATGGACGCCTGAGGTCAGTCACTTCCTCATAGGTTTTTTTATGAAGAAATAACGGAAAGTTATCAGACCTGACAAGAAAAAAATGTTTTGAAATGCAAAAAAAAAAAAAAAAAGTCAGTCAAGCAATCTCCTTTTAAAGAGGACTACTTAGAGATAATACTTCTCACCACTCACTGGAGACTGGATACAGTGCTTACTCCCACTACTTCACTGGATTACCTACCCTCAAATATATAAAAAAAAAAAAAAATGTATGTATTGTACCACGGTGTAATTTTTTGTGTGCCTCGTGCTTTTGAAGTGTTTTAAGGAAGTTAATCCTGTAAATCCACCTCATCTATATCTCTCTCTATACATATATATATGAACATGGATTAAATTCTGCTTGATTAATCTTACTAAGCACTAGCCATTTATTTCGGCAGTTCTGTTAAAACATACAATAATGAACCTTTAGTACTCTCCTTCCGAGCTATGATGGTCTACATAACTAAATAGTTGTTTAAGTAGTTGTGGTATACATTATTTCAGGTGACCCATCATCTGTAAAAGTCCTATTAAATGAACACAGGGTGTGTAAATACAGTTCATCAGATCATTGTCTATAGTGGTCTGTCGAGGAGGCTAGGGCACAATAAATCACACTTAATCGATAGTCAGCCACTCCACGGTGGGCAGCAAGATTAATGCATTATGGACGGAAGGAAAGTCTAATCTCTGTGAGGAAGGATCTCTGATAGGACTGTGGTTCTCTATGGCATTATGAAAGCCAGACATACTTCATGTCACTGTTCTGGGACACTGTGGCAGAGCACTAAGCATACATAATGCACAGTTCTGCTTAAGAGACTGCTTGAGTATTAATATTAGCTTGAGTATTACAGCTGTTTTTCATGACGTCTGTTTTTTTGAAGAGGTAAAACCCTAGATGTAGTCAGGACTGATCCTGCAGTAACATCAACATTATGTCTCTGAAAGATTCTACAAAATCTGATAGAAATTGTCAATTTTGAGTTTTTTATTATCACCAACAGGAGTTCATTGTTTACCTACTTAAAAGAAAAGTTCACCCATCAAAGGTCAGTCTTTACGTACTCGCAACATGAAGGTGGAAGGTCAACCAAAGTGTACAGCACATTTTTGGAGCTTCACACCAAAACATGATGATCAAGAAGGCAGGTGCTTGCACACACTGGTTGCCACTCTATTTGTGAGCCAAATTTCTGCCATTTAACTTAACATCTCTCAACTTGGAATGTCAAGTTGATTTAAGTTTTGTGTCTGCAGGCAATCTCGTACTGCAATCCAGATAAACATTTTTACTGGATCACTCACCAAATCAATCTACCAGCCAATGACTTTCCTCTTCTGCTAGTCTCACAGCATAATTTCAACATCATGCCACTCAATTGTCAAACAGTCAGTCTGCATGTCACACAGGCACACCTGCTTATCCTCCACCAAGGGCGGACTGGCGTACGGGGACACCGGAGATTTCCCCGGTGGGCCGGTGGGCTGGTGGGCCGGTGGCAGGGGCGGGCTGGCCATCGGGAGGTTCAGGAGTATTCCTGAACTGCCAGTCTGTTCCAGGCCGAACCGGCCGGTGGTCGGAACGTTTTTTTTACCCCATAAAACGGCCGCAGGTGGCACAGAGTGGAACACCAGACTGGGTCAATCTAATATTTTGCATATTAAGGGGGGATACGAGCGGCCCCTCCCAACTTGAGTTGATCCTTGTTTCTATTGAAATGTGAATGCTCAGCCGCTCAGTCAGTCATTAAAAGAAAGTGGAGTGGGATAAATTCAAATAAGTGTGTGTGTGGCGCTTTTGTTGATTTTTATGAATTCTTTGCAAAAGTGCCATAACGTTTATCTTTGTTGCTGTTATTGTTATTATTAGCTGACAAGGCTAGTGTCAGTCATGGAGTTGATGCAGAGGGACAGGATAATGCCAGTCATAGGAGTGAGGAGGAGGAAGAGACAGATGAGGAGGGACAGGAGAAGGAGGAGGAGGAGATGGAAGAGGATGAAGAGGAGGAGGAGGAAAGTGGAGCAGGAACCACCAAAAAAACAGTGCCAGGTGCAGTGTGCAGGACTGGGTCTTTGCATAGAATTATATTAAGATGTCATATGTTGATGTTCCAATTCCAGTCGCACAGAAACAATAAGCCCATCCACTCCTGTAGTTATTATAGTGCAAATAAAGTTTTCATGTTAAAATTATGGTTCCACTTGCCTCCGTCATGCGATCGGATAAAAGGCCTCTCCAAACCAAGCTCCCAGGCTGAATTTCAACCCCAGTCCACCCAGAGATATCTCAGTCACTGACACTACTACTACTACTACTACTAGCCATCACTACTCAAGGCTGACCTACTTTCTCTGGATCATATGGCTAACTAGCTGGCAACTGTTCCTGTACATCTCTCCTCCTCCCCACCAGATTGCTTGAGTGCTGCTACTGCTGCTATTATGCTGTGGATTATCCAATGGATATTCCTGGGGTGCTCAACACTTCTCCTTCCCAGCATACCTGGCTACTGGCCACTTGCTAATGCTAGCCTTGCGCTAGGGCTGCCCCATCGGACTACACCGCTGCTTTACTCTGCCTCAACTCTGCGTCAACTCAATAACCACCTTCTCCCGCAATGCATGAACACATGATGTAATTCTTTGCGGTCACCGTCCTACACACAGAGGCTCTGGTAGCATGTTCACACACCACTTCTCATTCCCAAAATCCATCCCCTCACTGTGGTCCCATTCTACCTCCTAATTACATCATCGCAACAAACAACAGGTGAATCTGTCCAATATCTGTTCTCGTCCTCAATCCTTAAAACCAATCGCTAAACATCAACTGAAACTGGCTTTGCTCAACACACGTCCATTCAACCATAACTGCTTCATCCTGATGAATTCATAACTGACAATAAATTAGATTACCACTGCCTCACTAAACACAGGCACAAACCTCTTGACTGTTTCCCTTTTAAACATTCCTCACCCACAGGATTCACATACACTGACAAATCTTGCCCTAAGGGGAAGGTGGTGTTCCAGAAAGGCCAGCTGTGGTCACATTCTGGATCTGGTCTGCTCAACTGGTCTTGCATTACATCAACTCTCCAGCTTCAATCTCAATATCTTGGGGTGACTCGCTATAACATCCTCAGCCCAAAGGACAAACACTAAATATCATTCACCACCCCCAACTACAACAAAAATAAAAGGCCATAAAAGTTTCACGATTCACATGCAAATTCCACTCACTACCAAAGTCTCACAAGTCAATGTCCATTAAACAGTCGTAAACACATTAGCATAACTGACATGTGCTGAGATAAAATAAAATAGCTTTAAATGCTCCATTAATGTCCATACAAAGGTGAATTAACAATATTACATGTAAGCATTAAACATATAAAGAAAATTACTGTGTGCACCTCTTGGACCACATGTAAAATAACATTACTCTGGTGTTGCAATGTTCTTTATCCACAGCCACGCTGTTCTGACCCATAATGCCACTGAAGTGATCTCACCATATGACATCACATTTCCCAAAATGCTACTCAACTAAACTTGTGTTACATTCTGCAATAAATTCTTGTACAGATATGTTTCAGTACATTTTAGACACATGTATACATTTTTAATGACTTTATGACCTTAAATGATAATGCACTTATAACAGAAACATACACAATAAATACATCAATGAAACTGTCTGAGACAGTTACGACAGCCTTTGAACATCCTGTAAATCAGATCACCAAAAGTGCCTTCTTCCACCTCAAAAACATAGCTTGTCTAAGTCAATCACTCTCCTCCTTTGGGTGCCATGCCAACATCCAGAAATTACAATTTCAATAGCATTCTTTATGGTATACATCCAAAATCCTGAATAAACTCCAATACATCCACAACTAAGTGCCAAATCTGGGGCGACAAAGCCTTCTCCATTGATGCCTCCTCCCTCTGTAATTTTCACCCCAAACGCATCCTGCACCGACCTATCAACGTTTCAAATCATTGATCAAAACCCACCTTTTCAGAATGGCTTTTAATGTCTTATGGGTTTTCTATATTTTTTAATATGTTTGTTTATCTCTGATGATGCGGTTTCTGGTTTCCATTGGTCCTTTTATAATGTGATGTTAAGTGTCTTTGAGTATCATGAAAAGTGCTAAATTAATAAAGTAAATGTATGATCATTATTAACAACATTTACACCCTTTTCAAAGCCAAAATCTTAACTGTGGCTTCGGGCTTCAGGATACTTGGACGAACTGTATGGAGCTATTTGATGTATGGGATTTTTTTCCCATGTTTTAAAGTCCCCAGCTACTTCAGCTGCTTATGAGAATGCTGCAATGCTGTTTTGCTGTGAAGCTCCGGAAAAGTTTCTTTCTTTCAAACTTCACCCAACTTTCCATTTGCATGGGGGTGTAATGTTTGTGGCTAAAATGTCATTTTTGGGTTAACTGTTTAAATACTGACTGCATAAGGATTATATACAGTAGTTATAGTATCTTACAGAATTGAATTGTAGATAATAATAATATTTAATGTTTTATGGCAGATGTTTTTCTTCACTCAGTTTTGTTGGGTTAACTGTTTAAATACTGACTGCATAAGGATTATATACAGTAGTTATAGTATCTTACAGAATTGAATTGTAGATAATAATAATATTTAATGTTTTATGGCAGATGTTTTTCTTCACTCAGTTTCAGACTGGTGGAAATGGGTGTTTATGTATTCAGGAATGTAATGTGTGTGTTGGTGGGTTGGATACCAGCTGGTGCAGTCTTGCTCCTAATTATTAGCAGTAATTATCATCAATAATCCACACTGTAACTCTTCCAGAGTAAACGACTGCATCCTGCGGGTGAACGATTCAGACGTGTCTGAAGTTTCTCACAGTAAAGCAGTTGAAGCCCTGAAGGTTGCAGGCTCCATTGTCCGGCTATATGTGCGGCGCCGCAGGCCAATGCTGGAGACCATCATTGAGATCAAACTCATCAAAGGACCAAAAGGTGGGCTCAGTCACACACACTTACAGTCATGCTTAGTCAGTAATATAAGTTAAGTTAATAATATTCATGTCTCTTCTGTGGTTGATGCTTACCGTCATGGTTTTAGATTGATTTCACTGGTCACTTTACTGCAGCATGTATAAGTGTAAATCAGAAGCTTCATCATAATACCATTCATTATCAATACTTTGAAGAATAAGAATCTTTTTTTTTAACACTTATACAATATTCAGTGATATAACAAGGTCTGCCACGGTTCAGTTTTTATTTGTTTTGATTCAGGGGCATGTGATTATTATTATTATTATAATATCATCTACCGATTTAGCACAATTCTTTATAGAAGAAAGCTACCACATTGTTCTTTTCTGCTTTTGGTCTCTAAAGAGAAAAACATAATATCAATAATTGCAAATAATTTACTTCAAATCGACTCCAATGGCAAACATTTGAATAAAGTGGCAAGGATACAAAACAATTGTTTCTTTTGTAGGAGATACACTACTTTTATACATGTAATTAATCCAGGGTGTCCGCGGGGTTGTAAAAGGTATTAAAAGGTAGTAAATGAAATTAGCAAAAATTAAGCCAATTAAAAAGAATTAAAAAGTAATAAACGTCATCTGACGAGGTATTAAATTTTTGAACCACTGTCCAACTATTATATATATGAGTTGTATTTTTCCATTTGTGATAAGTGCAGGCCTATCTCCTAAAAATCGCATGAATTTATTTATATAAATTATATGTGCGAGTAGGACCTGAGAGGTATCGAGGATAGTAGTTTGTAACGGCCAAGAGGCTTATAGCCACGTCTGTAAAAAGACCTGGATGTGTGTGCGCAAGGCACAGGTGGGGTATTGGTAAACATAATGACCGGCCACCGCTATCAACGTTTTTTGTGCCTATGATTCATGTCTTCATGTCACTCCGCAAGTAGTCCATTCATTTGTCACGTCTGAACTTCATTCAAAGCAGAGCTCCACCAAAGAGCCTGCAATCGTTGCAGAAGGTTATCTGATGTCTCTCCCCTACATGCATTCTGCTGCTGGATTTTCAGTGCTGCCGCATGATTTTTGTAGGTGTAACATCACGGGCGAATGGCGAATTTAAGTTGCACACAGTGAAAGCACTACACCTTAAGTAACCTTGAAATTGATTATTATTGTCATTACTGCTATTTGAATAATGTCTACAAGTCACCGTTTAAGTTGAGTGACTGAAATCCATGTCATCCTCGGGTTAGGGTTCGGGTCCAGCTGCGACTTTACTGAGGTTCAGCAGGAGGATGGTTAGCTCACCTCCCAGAGCCTCGCACTGAATCGCTGACAGATTTAGGGACCGTCGTTAATTAAACGTCATTAAATGACTTAGCAAAAATATATTAATACAAAATAGATGCAGCTTTTTCGATATCTTCCATGTCACGTGACCCAGTGACTCCAAACCAGCAGCAAATTGTATTAGTAAACTGGACGAATGAGACATAGCTCTTTTTATTGTACTTTAGTGCTTCTTCCACTATTTTTGATAAATATTATTATGCAGAAATTATGATTTTTTTCTCAATAGCTTCCATGTCATGTGGCCCACTGACCTCTGAAACAGATTCTGTTTCCATAAAAAATATATAATAATAAAAAAATAATAGCAAAGTTCTCTAATGCTCAAGAGATTAACATATTTTCAAGCAGCAATGTCAACTTCTACACTATTTTGTCTCATGTCCTAGATTCTGATTCTGAAATTCTGAAAATGATTTTTTTTTCCAAAATCTCACAAGTGGTCACCATTTAAAGGGTTATTTTTCAAAATCCAGAGAAATGGTGTGTGCTCTTCCTACACATAGCAATGAAATAATTGTTTGTCTTGGGTTAGGATTAAATAACAAATAATTGTGTATAGGCCAGTGTTTTTATTGAGGCAAAAAGGTAACAAAGTATCCATTAATAATAGGTACTTGTTTTGAATTGTAAGCATTACTACACTTATTCACTCCGAAAGTTAAAGGGATAGTTCGTGTTTTTTGAAGTGGGGTCACATAAAGTACATATCTATAGTGATCTATTCCCTACCGTAATCACCGATCAGCGCAGCCTCAGTTTGGAGAAGTAGAGAGCCACTCCAGCCCAGACACTCAGCTTTGTACTGCAGTGAACGGGGTCCAGAGAAAAAGCTAAATTTAACCACCTAAAACAAGGCTCACCTAAAAAAATCTATAACAGTTCAAGTTCACGCTGTAAAGAGAAAATTCACACCACTTTACATTGCCGTCAGACTGGCCTTTCTTTTGGCACTTCATTTTCTCAACCGTAGAACCTCCATATCCCTTTGCATTTGCGTAGGGATACGGAGGTTCTAGGGTCTGTTAAGTTTCGTTTTTATTGAAAGTAAACCTCTCGTCCAGCAACTGGGCCTCGCACTGTATTTCGCCGCTCACAGATCACCTGTTGCCCAGTTGCGCTAATGCGTAGGGATACTTCTCCAAGCTGAGGCTGCGCTGATCGGTGACTATGGTAGGGAACAGATTGACTATAGATATGTACTTTATATGACCCCACTTCAAAAAACACTAACTATCCCTTTAAGTAACAAAATGACAGTAATCCGTACTTTATAATTGGTTACCCCCAACACTGAAGTTCGAAAGGTTGCCACTACAGTTGCACTGCGAAGTCATGTTGGTGTTGAAAAATATTGTGAAGGTATTAAAAAAGGTATTAAAAGGTATTAAATTCAACTTAAGAATTGCTGTATATACCCTGTAATCACTGGCGATTGATAGCACACTCGTAAATGGGGCACCACCTCCTTTGTTTTATCTATTTGAATAATCCGGAGGGAATTAATCAAATCCGACTGGACAAGTTTAGCTTGGAACAGTTCTAATCAATTTCAAATCAATATATTCAATCCCTAATCTGAAGCAGTGATTTCTGCATAGTTCCTATCAGTTCTCCACATGCACAAACCTGCACAGACAATGACATACAGTTAAATATGTTTATTTACTAAATAGTTCAGGGTAAATAAATGAAATGGCAATTTAGATGAGTAAAATAGCAAGGGTTATGTGATCATGGGCGGATGGTGAAATTACAGGTCGGGTTTTTAGCCTTTAAATATTACGGGAGTAATTTTAATACTAACGAGACCCTAACCGAATTTCTCTTAAGCTCAAAAGATAGGAATCAGAACCCAAGACACCGACTCGTGTTTCATGGGTGTGAATCCAGCTGTTTGCAAGATTTTCAGCCTACTTTGTCTGGAGAGTTGGGAACTATGCGGCCTGAGGGTTGATGAAAGTCTTGACCCAAGGCCCAGTGGGGAAGTCACCGCTTGCGATCGCTGGGGGTAGAGCCGCTCTTGGCTTGGCACAAAAGTCTTTCTTTTGTTGGAAAGTGCTTGCACAGCTTCGGAAGCAGCCAATTACTGCAACGTCTTTATCAATTAGTGCGTTTACATGCACAGCTTCGTCAGATTACAGCCATAGTTCGACTATGCTGCTCAGTCGGACAACTGCAATTATCCGAGTATACATGCCAGTGAGAAAATCGAATTACTGGCCGAAAGCATGTCATACCCCGGTACGCTAGGTGGCGCTGTACCCATGTCAACTAGTGTTAATGGCGCACCTCCGGCTGACCTCTTTACGTCACCAGCTGCCTCGGCATTCAAGAAAGATGGCATACGAAGAGCGAGACGAAGCTACATCTTTGTACACTTCGTATATGGTGTACATGATAATTACACAAACTATGTGCACTCTGGCGCTCTTTCTTGCCGTGATTTCGGAGGAAAGCCACCGCCGCTGCCGTCCGTCTACTTCCGGCTCACGGCCCCGGGGAAAAATCTTGCGCCTGCGCAGAACGCAAAATCCGATCCGATCCGCTGGAAACGTATACATGCAGGAGTAATGCGACTTTGAATCGAATAATCTACGTGGTGTAATTCGACTATGAGAAATCCGATCTGGTCCGATTTTAGTCAGACAACGGTGTTTACATGCATCTTAAAAATCCGTTCATAGTCAGACTAACGCAGTAATTCGGTTTTCTTGAGTGTCATGTAAACGCACTGATTGATGATGGTCTTAATAAAGATTTCTTCTTCGTTGCTTCGAGTGGTGGTTCTTAAGCTCTGACTCGTAAACTAATTCAACTTCTTGACTAAAATAACTGGAGGATCAAATGCTGGCCTGGCGGTCTTCTGTCGTTACTCAATACAAGATGAATTAAATTCACTTCCTTTGAATCAGGTGATACTTAAAGATATATTAAAAACAAAATCAAAACTTCGTTCTTGTTTCGAGATCGTGTTTCACCTTTCCCAGAATTTCATCATGGCTTAATAGGTAGACTTTGTCTAACATGAAATAATATGATGTGATTAAAATAACTTAAGATTCAAAAAGGAATAAAACTTGATCAAACATAAAAACACACTTGAATATACAGTAGAACTGAGGACTTATACATATTTCTTCTAGTTCTAGCTTTATACTTTTTTTTTCTCAAATATGTTTATTGAGCTTTTTACATGTTAACATATAAAACAATAGCAATGCTCAGTACAACATTGGTCTAGACAGTCTATACACATTTACATTTCACATGCACCCGACCAGTACAATGAATAGGAAACAGCCCGTCTTACCGCCCCTCCCTGTAAATAAAAACAAAGACAAACAAAGAAACAAAAAAAATAGACAGATAAGATACTTAAATAGAATAACACAAATAAAAAAATTAATAAAAAACTATATATATATATATATATATATATATATATATATATATATATATATATATACACACATACATACATACATACATACATACATACATACATACATACATACCCCAGATTGTAGTTCTGACATTTTCAAAATGACCAGGTTGTAAGTACAGTGTTATGAGCAAGATATGGGAAAAGAGCCAAAGGCTAGCCAAGGACAACACTCGAAAGCACCGAAGCAACTGTAGAGCCGGAAAAGTGAATATATGGAGTCCAAATGTTCATAAACTGTACCACTGAAGAGTGAAGCAGACATGTCAGGTACTCAAGGGGAAAACATTCCAGAACTATCTTGTGCCAGTTTGATTTAGTGGGGGGTTTGTCACTTATCCAGGACAGAAAGATGTTCTTCCTTGCTGCATATGTGAGGATATTAAACAGCCTGGTAGAGTTAGCATCCACAATAGTATCTTGACTGGGGTAACCCAGGATTAAAGAAAGAGGGTCCATGTGCACTGCCCTACAAAGGCAAAGTGCAGTAACTACACCAACATTGAAACTGAGAAAAATGCCTTCAAAGTTTTCATACTGGCCAGACAAACATGTTGCAGGTATTATAGTGGTGATACTTTCAAATAATACCTTTATAGGAAGGAAAATTGTATAGAAAAAAAAAATACCAATGATATGACCTTTGACCCCGAAATTGTAGATACTGCATTCCGCCTTTGAATTACCTCAAACAACTAGAACACTATTACAAAAGCAAAGTGCAGTATCTACAATTTAGATGTGTTCAGACAACTTTTGTATTACTTATGTCTTTTTATTTATTTTAATTGGTTTTGTGTTTTGTTTATGGTTCTCAACATTATGTTTCCAAACACCCTTAACATTTTGAACACAATCAATGGTATTTTGATTTGTGGATTTTCATTTTAATAGAAAATTAATTCATGAAATACCAAAACAGCACTTAAAAAATATATACAATATATTAGGAAGGAACTGAGACGGGCTCAGTGCTCTCAGGGGCTGGGGAGGAGGGTGGTGTGTGTGTGTGTGTGTGTGTGTGGAGGGGCTACTGCAAGGTGGCAGCCAGTGGGAAGCTTAGGTAAGTGATTCAGTGGAACTCATGGGTGTGTGCATGCCTGTGTGTTAAAGTAATATACAACATTATACAAGATCGGATATTACAGTATTTTGCAACAAGTTGCAAAAGACCATCAACAATTCACAGTGGTCACTCTGTTACATTCGTTTTAACTATAATAACCACAACGACATATAACAGACAACAAAAATCAAACAGAAACAACACACAATGAGAGAGAGAGAGAGAGAATATTTTTTTCACTCCTCCTCAGCCAGATTCTCCCAAAAGTGACGGCGGTGTGGGGGCATCATTGGGCAGAGCTTAGAGATGATGTCCATCTTCTTCTCCCTCTCTACCCCCTTGTCTCCAGGTCTCATCTGCCCAGGGTACTCCAAGGTCACCTATCAACCAAAATTTGCATATAATTGCAAGTTGTACAATGTTTATAGTTCTTCATGTGATATATCTTACGTTTTCTTACCTTCTTCATTAGGAGGTCACATTCTATGTACTCCTCTTCATCATGAGTCAGTTTAATAAACATGCTCCTGGAGCCCCTTCTCAGCTGGATGATGGCCATTCCAGACAGATTTGGCACCTTTTGCAGTTTGGTCACTGAGTGGCCGCTGCTCCAGCCAAGAATATTTGTGCACTGGAGGTCCACTACGTTCACCCTGCCAGAATTGGATGATGCAATTACTCCCTTGAAGTCTTCAAAGTCCAGGACGACACCACCAGGTTGTTTCCGCATTGCTTTTTCCACCCCATGGTGGAAGCACTCATAAAGGTGTGTCCTGGTTCAAAATACTTCAAGGTTATTGCTTGGATGTTATTCAAGGAGAGATTTACAACTTTAACCAAGGTGGTCAACAGGGTCCAGTTCTTATTCTGTGCTGTGCAGTTGTCCAACCAGTAAGTCACAAAGCGCACATCCCGCTCCTGATGAAGGGAGGTGACAAACGCAGATGCCACCTCTGCTGCTGATCGGCCCACAATTCCCTCAGGCCAGATCACAGACAGTGTCTTCTTATTTGAAGGTGTGAATTTGCCAACACTGGCGAAGGTCTCATGGTAAGCAGTGATGCTACGAGTGAAGACTGCTGTCTTCACTCCTGGCATTCGGGGCAGCATGATGACTTTTTGTAGGTTGACACTACGGATTGCCTCATCTACCTGCTCCTTTTCTGCATCCAGTCGATAGCGAATCCTTGCACTCTCTGCTCTCCCCTTATGGTCCTCCCATTGTCGACACTCCTGGCATTCAGTAGTGGTCATGGCATCAGCTTTGTGATCCTCCTTAATGTGAACATCATGCGGCAGGCAGTGCTCACACTCCTCCTCCCCCAGCTTTGTGAAGCTGATGTTTAGTTCCTTCACGGCCTTCCTGTATGTCTCATATGAACCTTTTTTCTACTTCTGCCTAAAATCTTGAAACATTGACTTGATGTTGATGTCACTCAGCAGATACCGCCTGTTCGGAGCATGCTCCCGCCTATAATGGCTAACTGATGGGTGAAATGATTCAATATGTTGAAACATTGGAGTCAAGTCCAACTTTTTACCAGGGGTATGCCTTCCCCTTCGTTCTTGCGGTGGGGCTAGACCTGAGGAGTCAGTACTACCAAAAACCGTCATTATTAGCCGATCATTCTTTGGGTGGTATCCTAGGGTGGATAAAAACATAGATTTGCACACCTCTTGTCGCTGGCCCTTGTCATCGTTGAGGTGGTATTTGTGTGACCGCTTGCGCCTGCTTGGGCCCCCTGTGGTGTGTCGCTTAGTCTGCTCTTGAGATAACATGTGGAATATGAATCTTTTCCTATCTGGGTAGGTCATCTTCCAGTATGCACCACATATATCCCTCCTCTGGCTCTCTGTTATCTTACTTGTGCATTTTTTCTTGCACATTAGGCCACAAGGCTTCCTAATATGTGGGGTCTTTTGGTTGTCAACCCAAGATGCCTCTTGCAAATGAATGCTATTGCTAACAGCATCACCACCATCCTCATCCTCATCACCTTCATCTTCTGGCACATAAGTTACATCCTTTTCATCAAATTCATCCCCTTCTTCATCCACATCATCATCCTCCTCCTCCTCCTCATCACAACCACCTCCCATCACCATGCACTTATCCTGTTCTTCCCTGTCAGCTGTATAATAATAATAATGTGAATAATTCACTAGTGAATCCTGGGTTGAACAGTTGTCCTCAACTTCTGCCTCCATTGAGGCAAACAAGCTTTGAAGATACTCTTCCCCCAACGTCTCATCCTCACTATCTGAAGGAAGTTTGGGGGCTGTCTCATGACATACTGCAAAATCATAAAAGAAGAATATGATTTTCTCATGAAGAGCCTTGTATCCTAAATATGTATTTGTTTTTCTTTCTCATATAGTATGCAGATATTTTATTCATCCTGCATATGTACGTAGATTCCTAGAATTAGATCTCAATGATCTCAAGGCTCTGGCCTTTTATCCATACCAAAACCAAGAACTAAAACCCACGGTGAGGCGGCATTTAGCCACTATGGCCCCCGCTTGTGGAACAGCCTGCCGGAGAACCTCAGGTCTGCAGAGACTGTTGATATTTTTAAGGGAAGGTTAAAGACACACCTTTTTAATCAGGCTTTTAAGTAATATTTTAAATTCTTATTCCATTCTTATGTGGTTCTATCGTATTTTATGTTGTTGTTTCTATCTTGTTTTTAAAAAAACTATTTTCATCTTAAATAATTGTATTTTTATTTATCTTCGATACTATTTTATTTTATTTATTATTATCTTGTGTATTTTATCCTTTTAACTGTTCACTCCATTTAATTATCTTTTGTCAAGGTTTTTATCCTATCTTATGTTTTTAGTTTTTAAGGGTTAACTCCAGAGTTTCCTCAGGGGGGTCCTCCACACTGGGAGCTGTGTCTGGGCTGCTGCTGGGGGTGCTGTCCTTGGGTCCCTTCGGCCCGGCCAGCTGTTGTCTGTCAGGGTCGGGGGGCCTGGGCACTGGTGCCCCCCGTGGCACAGCCTGTGACTCCTCCCAGTGTGGACAGCCCCAAAGGTGGCGTTTCCTCGATCCTCAGTGACTTGCCATGTCTCCCTATTGCCAGTAGTAAGAGTGTGCAGGTGTGTGTGTGTGTGTGTGTGTGTGTGTGTGTGTGTGTGTGTGTGTGTGTGTGTGTGTATGTATGTGTGTGTGTGTGCGTATGTGTGCATGTATGTGTGTGTATGTATGTGTGCATGTATGTAGTACGGAGGGTGGGAGGGAGGGTCTTTCTTTATTATTGTTTTATGTTTCCTGTGTAAAGCACTTTGTGCTACATACTCGTGTATGAAAAGTGCTCTATAAATAAAGTTGAATGATTGATTGAATGACATAGCTGTAGGCTATCAATTAGATATTAAGCCATTGTTAACATTCATTGAATAAAATATCCTCCTTGTGTCGCCTGCTCCCTTTACGTTATACACTTATTGAATAATTATATCAGAAAAAGTAAACTTAGCCTATGCGTTTGCATGAGAAAAGAATCGTGTTGTCGGATGAGACTGTGTGCCCTGGGTCACGGGCAGTGACTTGAGACCCGCCGCTCTCGCTGTCAGTGACATTATTTTTATTATCATTTTATCTTACAGTGACAACTGCAAAGCAGATATTTGAAACGTAGCCTATCAACACAGAAAAAATACTCTTGCCAATTAAATCTTTATGTCTATGTTGCCAGTGTTATGTCCGTTCAGGACGAATTTATCTGTGTTCGTTTGGTAATGCCTCACTGCATGTTTGGTATGCAGCTGTTTCTGTCTGAAATAGTTAAGTTTCGTTTTGATCGAAAGTAAAGCGAGTTGCGCAAACCTCTCGTCCAGCCTCCTTTTTATACACAATAGCCAGATTGGGTGTTTTTCCGCTACATATTAATGCCTGTACACGGTGTGTTTTAGCCGGTTTTCGCCTGGAAGGCTCGATGGGAATCTGGCACTGTCTTGAACAAAGTTAAACTGTCAGAGCGCGCCTTTCACAAACGCCAGAATGAACGCGTTCACAATAACGTTCCTGAGGCAGAATACAGTACGTTCAGTTCACGTTCGCCCAAAATATGAACGAGTTCATGAACAATCGTTCATTGAACGCGTTCATCCACAATACTGATTTCCAGAGTGGATAGATGCTACAATTTTCAAGGGAGCAGGCAGGCTAAAATTGTTTAATATGCTAGCGTCTAGCTTAACCTAGCGCGAGGCTAACTTATGATAATGAATAGATTTAGGTGCTATTTGACAGGGTAGTTATTCATATTTTTCCATCTTCCTTACCTCTGTCTGGATACTTCCGTTTCAAAGCAAGTTCCACCATGAGCTTTCCTCGGGATTGTGAGATGATGTTTGTATCAGTTTTACGATATAGCAGCTATCATGTTGGCTAGGTGGTGTGTGTGAGAAGGAATGCCGGTACTAGAAGCTAATATTCGGACAGAGGGTAGGATAGATTCGGATGGGGCTACTAAGGCAGACCGCAGTATCTACTGCATCAAAGCCGGGTAAACAAAGGCAGAACGCAGTAACTTCACTTACTGCGGTTAGCCTTTTTATTAGGTTGGATTTTGTAGTTACTGCAAATTTGACATAGTGATTTCTCTAAAACGGGACACCATTGGACCAAGAGCTTTTGTCACAAGACAAAGATAAAGCCCATTTTCAGTCTAAACTCAATTTTGACCAAATATGTAGTTACTGCACTTTGCCTTTGTAGGGCAGTGCAGCACAACACCAAATATATTTTCCAGATCTTGCAAAACATCCATCCAGTATGCTTGAATTTTAGGACAAGACCAAATACAATGAGTATAGGTGCCCACTGAGATTTTACATTTTAAACATGCAGGTGAGAGTTGAGAGTTCATTTCATGTCTTTTGTTAGGAGAGATTTGTAAACGGTGTACAACCTTAAATTGCTGCAATCTGGCACGGTTACACACAGATATTTTCTTTGTTTGAGCCCATATCTTTGTCCATTTATCCCCATCAATATTCATACCAAGTTCACCTTGCCACGTCTGCATAACATCCTGTACATTTATCACACCAGTCTGGCTTAAGACATTGTAAAATCGAGTAATGGATTTCTTAGCTGGGCCAAGGAGGAGTAATTGTTCAACTGCCGATGTAGTGGCATCAATATTAAGAGTAGTTCCCCTGTTTATGAAGTCCCGAATCTGCAGGTATTTGAAAAAGTCATGCCTGGGGAGATTATACTTTTCTTGGAGATGTGCAAATGATAGCATGGATGCACCCTGAAATAAATCATGCATCCTCTTTATCCCTCGAGATGTCCAAGTGTTATACCCACCGTCCACCATGCCTGGTAAGAAGTTAGGATTGCCCTGAATTGGAACCAATGGAGATGTTAGTCCAGACCTCCCTTAAAGTTTTTGTGTAATAAACCATACTTTTATTGTATTAGAGATTATAGGGTTGTTTTTACAATGGCACCTGGCTGACTTTAAGTCCTTGAAGGCCAAAAGGCCTGACAAGGAGCCTGAGGTCTGTGACTTTTCTAGACTCAGCAAGTCAGAAGTAGGATCCTCCTTGATCCATTCTGCTACAAATTTTAAATGGGATGCTAGCTGGTACCATCTGATGTTGGGAAGATCTAAGCCCCCCTTCGCACTAGGGAGTTGTAATTTTGCTACTTTAAGCCTGGGCTTTCCCAGGCTTCCGATCTGGATCTGGATTCCGCAGATCCAAATGAAGTCACTCAGCTTCAGTACTTTGCCTGACAAGAGTAGAGGGATCATCTGTAGGAGGTATAATAATCTTGGCAAAATATTCATTTTAATGATAGAAACTCTACCGAGCAATGACAAGGGGAGCGGGGCCCATCTGTCCAGGTCTTTCCTTATGGAGTCTAAGAGGGGGTTAAAATTAGCCTTAAACAATTCATGAAACAGAGGTGCAATGTGAATGCCCAGGTAGACAATACCTGTAATGGACCATTTAAATGGGAATGAGGGTAGCGAGTTAGTTCTATCTCTAAGGCTTCCCATTGGCATAGCCAAAGATTTTGAGAAATTAATTTTGTAACCCGAAAAACATCCAAACTGAGTGATCAGATTAGATGGATGTAATATTCGCCATGTATCAACCAGGTTGATTTCCTCACAAGTCGACAAGAGGGCTATAGCCTGGTTTGTCAGAGAAGAATTTCGTGGGTTATGTCTATCAAGTCCAGGATTAAGTAAACGATTAAAGTCACCTCCCACCAAGGCCAGTGGCAAAGATACTTATCCAAATTCTGAAAATGCTTTAGTTAATAAATCTGGAGAATAATTAGGTGGGCAATCAAGATTCATAATAGCAATATCTTTGCCATTTAAGACACCATTTATAATCACAAATCTGCCGTACTTGTCCTTTATACACTTTTTTAATTGGAATGATAGATTCTTGTGTATCAATATAACAACCCCTCTGCTGCTGGTGGTAAAAGAGGAAAAGTACACCTGGCCAACCCAACTGTATTTAAATTTGAGATGCTCATTGTCCTCCAAGTGGGACTCCTGAAGTAGAGCCACATCTACCCCCTCCCTCTTCAACAGAGAATAAACCTTTCTTCCAGAATAAACCTTTCTTCGCTTCACATTACCCCTCTATCAAGCCCCTTATATTCCATGAACAGAGTTTTAATTTATAAGTTGGCATCATTCTATTGGCTAATATAATGAACTGAGTTGAGTATCCATACAGATGACCAGAGATGCAGTTTTATATAGCCTATATTACATTGTACTGCTTTTAGGGCATGTTTTTAGGTACTTTATCTGAATATGTCGACATGATACACTGAATGTAGGAGACCAGTACCGAGCATGAACTACGAGTAACACAAAACCAGAACATATGGAACCACAACAGTACGAAATTATACATGTTGAAAAAAGGAAAAAGGGAAATATTGAAAGAAAAGAAAATAGAGAATGGGGGTCCTTCCCCAGGTTGCGGGGGGATGCTTTTCTGTAAGGCGCCTCCACTGGGGCCGAATGTGTTTCTCACACCATGTAAACAGAAAGAAAGAAAAGCAAGTGACATAACCCAGTTGACCGGGGTTCACAGCAACACCCAATTATTACATGATAAACAAACGTTTTCAACCTATAAGCCTCTAAATGTGAATCGTCATCTGCTCTTGAGCCAGCTGGACTTCCACTGAATGAACACTGGTGTGTAATTAAGCAAGGGGGATACCTTAATACATATGATAATGAATAATTATTCACATGAATGTAAGATGTATAGTAAAACAGTATAGTCACTAGTATACATGACCGATTGTCCAAACTTAGCTCTCATATGGTCGGAGGATGCGTCATTCCTGACGTGCTGCACTGGTTGCGAAGGTCAGAGCCTCTGTCGGGGAGAGGAAGGTTTTCTTGGTGCCATTCAGTGACACTTAATGTAACTTTGCAGGGAAGAGCATGGAGTAATCAGCACCGATTTGTCTGAGATGTTGTTTGGCTTCATTAAACTCTTTCCGTTTACAAAGTACTGCAGCAGACAGGTCATGGTAGAAGGATATCTTCCTTCCCTCCAGAGTAATATCCCCGACTGCTGCTTTTTCGCCGTACAGCTGACATCACTTTCTGCTTGTCCGGGAACGCGTCGAATCGAATGATGACAGGGCGTAGTCGCTGGTCAGACCCGGGCCTGGGCATTAGAGAGCGGTGAGCCCGTTCTAGCTTGACTCGGCCCCCCTTAGCATCCATATCAAGAAAATCCAGTAGCCAGTGTTCAAAGAAGTCCAAAGCATTTCTCCCCTCCATGTTCTCGGGCAGGTTGAATATGCGGACATTCTTCCGCCACCCTCTGTTTTCCAGTTTGTCTATGTGGTCGAGGAGGGATTCGACTTTTCTCTCCAAAGCTACTATTCGGTTAGCTTGCGGCTCGTTAGCGGTCTCAAGCTGTAGCATCCTAGCCTCGGCTTCATCCAAACGGTCATTAGCCCTCTTCAGCTCGGTAGTATGAGAGAGGACTGTTTTAGCCAAAGGGTCGAGTTTGTTATCAATAGCCACCATTAGTTTAGTCATCAAATCCAGCGCTTTAGCAAGTCCGGGTTCAAGTCCTCACCGTCTTCATCATGCTCGCTGCCATGTTGGGCTAGCTCCGTAGCCGTGTTGTCAGTCAGCTGTCGCGGCTTAATCTTTCCCTTTTGCATTGTTTGGTGTTGTTTTGTCCAGAATTGTTCAAGAGTCATACTATAACACTGGCATTATAAAAAGAAACATGGTTTAAGAGATAATGCAAAATATATGAAGGGTGTTGGCGGAGCTCCCGCAAAATCGACCATCTCCTAGGCCTTCATCACATCAGCTTATTACTTTTTAACAAAAACATGTCAGAGACATTTTACTGGTAAATAACAAAAAGTATAATACAAAAGATTTCTTGAAAGTCTGTTCCAATCTTACCAGGACTCACCATCAGAAGGTGCTGTGGTTCCACCACACACCAGACACATTAAACACACAAGCTTGATCTTAGCTCAACTTTATCATAGGAACAGGAGCTGGAGTCAGTCAGGCCGCTGCCCACCGCCCCAAAGTGAGATGTCAGCCAGGCAGCTGACCTAGGAACAGGAACTGGAGTCTGCTAGCTGGCCAGACAGAGAAACAGGTGCTGAGTCGGCCAGTCAGCTGAATGGAGAAACAGCAGCGTCAGTCAGCCAGTTGGGCTGCTGACTGAGAACCAGAGTTCGATGTCAAATGGGCCAGCAACTGAGGAACAGGAGCTGGAGTTGGTCAGGCCGCTTCCCACAGCCCCAGAGTGAGATGTCAGCCATTCAGCTGACCGAGGAACAGGAACTGGAGTCGGCCAGGTTGTGCCTGGGAGCTGCCGGCTGGAGTCGGTTGGGCCGCTGACGAAGAAACAAGAGCTAGAGTCGGCTGGACTGCCGAAGGTGAAACAGGAGCTGGAGTCAGCCAGACCACAGAATAGGAGCCACCGGCTGGTGTTGGTCAGGATGTGTACTGGGAGCCACCGGCTGGCGTCGGCCTGGCCGTCGAATGAGGAACAGGAACTGGAGTTGGCCTGGCCACCAACTGGGCTGCAAATTGAGGAACAGGAGTCGGTCAGGCCACTGCGCAGTGTCCCAGAGTTTGATGTTGGCCAGGCAGCCAACCGGGGAACAGGAAGTGGAGACGGCCAGGCTGCCGACTGGGAACCAGAGTCAGATGGGACATTGGCCAACCCAGGAAGAGGCTCAGTGTCATGAGTTTCATCAGCTATTCCTGAGACTGGGGTGGCATCTGCTGGACAGGCTTGGCTCTGAGGCACTGGGCAGCCTGTGGGAATCCTGAGCGAACTCTGAAACAGTCGCTGACTAGAAGCCAGCCAGTGCCTAGCTGACAGAGGAGCTGGAGATAGACTAGCATGCTGGTGGCTAGCAGGTGTATGAGCCGGCTGGAGGCTGACAAAACCCACTTGGAGAGAAGGGAGCACAGGCTTGCTAACAGGCTTGGTTGAAGGCTGAATCTTGGTGCTAAGACCTGGGTACCCGGGACTGTCTTTAGCCCACTCAATAACAAAATTCTGCAGCCAAGATTTAGTACGACACCTGCATGCGTATTGAGGGCTTCCTGTCTATATTTCTTGGACAGAGCCCTTCTCCAATAACTTTGGATGCACAGGAGGGTAGAAGTCAGATGATATAGTTATTCTTTAAACAGAGTCCGCTGGGTCTATGAATGGCCAGGTTGAACTGTAATGTACTGTAATGTGTCGAGTAAGGACCCAAATGCAGCGCGTAGGAAACCAGGAGTAATTGATGTGCAGTTTTAAAGATCAGACTCAGCAGGATCAGAGCCAGGTGAGCAGAAATGTAAAGAAATGTCTCTTAACAAAGTCTCTGGTGGATTCACTGATATGGCAGACAGAATCGGGCAGGATATTTGCTAGGTGTGCAATGCACTTAGTCCAAACACACTTGCATTACAAAAGAACAAGGGTTAAATTGACCAGACAGATGCAGACAGATGACAGGCTCATGAAGGCGGAAGCCGGCAGGTGAATATGCACACGGCGTACACACAACAGCAAGCCGAGCAACACAGAAAGAGTCTCTGCTCCACAGGAAGTCACAGAGAAGCCGAATGGAGAATGCACTCAGTAGCACAGCAGTGGAGAGTTTACACTGGGCAGCCACAGGTAGAAGTGTATCCAAGGAAGAAACAGATACTCTCAAAGCTGGGGACAGAAGACTTGATGAGTTGATCAGGGGCATTAAGGGTTGGCAGCAGGAAATAAGTCTGAAGAAAAGTGCTGGAGAGTCTTTTTATTAATGACAAAGAACAATCTGTCAATAAGTGTCTGTGAGTCTGGAGTTTATACAACCAGGTTGATTAGTGATCAGGAGCAGCTGTGAGAAAAGGAGAGTGGAGTTGGCTGATTGGGTGAGAATGGCTGGTGACAAGGCATGCAGGAATGAGCATGTGACCATTGAATTGTGACAGTTAAAAGAGATTAACAAAAAATTACATAGGATACAACATTTGGGAAAAATCTCAGTGTCTCAGTCTCAGTTGTATCAGTCTTTACACAGAGGTTTTTGTGCCCTGAAGCCACCACTCCCCCCCACCCCCCAAAATCATGTCATCATATTTATTAGTAATTATCAAACACAAACTTCATTTAAACAAATAGAGCAAACAGGAGCCACACTGCAGCAGCTCCAGCTGCCTATGTGAACACAGACATGCCAGTCAGCAGCAGCTGTTCAACAACACAGGCATCCAGTTTGGTGAAAGAATTGCTCTGCAGTACCAGTCTATGTACAAACGGCTGGCTCCCAGGACCTCTCAGAAATGTTGTACTGGTCAAACCAAGGGGGCACTTAAAATCTGTATTTATATTGACAGGAGGTGAGCTAGTGAGCAGCAGAGTCCTGTGGTTTACATGGTTTTGGAATTTTAGCAACGCATCGAGAAACTGTCTCGTGTGTTAATCTGATTGGTTCTTGTGATCAAACTTTTTACAACGTATATTGGCCGATAACGATCTGTGTCTGATCAATTGGAGCACCGTTATCAAATACTTCAATACATATACTGTGTATGATTATATACATCATCATATGGTTTTGGTATTGTCTGTTGCCTTGCATAAATCTGTCATACACTCACAACCTTGAAACTAACCTTCTATTTTCACATACACACACAGGGCTTGGCTTCAGTATTGCAGGTGGAGTTGGAAACCAGCACATCCCTGGTGACAATAGCATATACGTCACCAAGATCATTGACGGCGGGGCGGCACAGAAGGACAGCCGGCTACATATTGGAGACAGGTTGCTAATGGTGAGTCAAGATGAGATTTTAAAAACTTGCAGGAGTACATTTCATTATGCAGATGTTTGGCTGATACTTCTAGTATTTTTTTAATAATATAGATTATTGCACATGAAAATACAGCAAAAACTTCAATGACCCTTTGTCAGGTAATAAACATGGCCTTCGCGAAGTCTGGGAGAAGTGTATTCAATTCTTTGGTCAGTTTGAGGCTGTAGTGCTGTTTTGGAATTGGATTAAACATACTTTACAATCACCCAGTTGTTTTAGGACCCTTGGTGTGCACAGAAATGTATACGAAATTCATAATACGCTAATACTGATATATTTTTCATTTTAAGTTAATTTATGGTATAACATTTTGCTTCTGATGTGCTGACAAATGGTCACAATGGGATAGTGATTTTCACCCAGTAAGTAGTCCGGATAATTTATGCCCAGTGACATCACACTGATCCTGCTGGTGAGTTTTATGAATTACATATTTCAAATAAACTAATAATGATTCCATGAATCAGATTACACTACAATAAACAGCAGTTAATTCATAATTGTGCTTGGAGCAGATAACATTCATCCTGCATCTTAAGTCTAAAGTATACGTTTTTTAAATTAATCTTTGGCAACCATTTTGAAAACAAGACAGCTTACTGGCTCAGTAGTGTAACAGTAGGCTTTCTCTTAAGGAAGGAATCCCTCATGCTTATTCAGAGCTTAATTTAATTACCTTGCTACTGTCCGGTTCTCACCCAAGCACCATCTGTCATAATCCAGCCTCCAGGTGGCAGGGAGCATGCTGGACTAATCTAAACTGAGCAGTACGAAAACACAAAGCAGTCTGTCAAACTCATGATTAAATAAACAGGGACTGTATTTGTACCTGGACAGGTGAACAACTACAGTCTAGAGGAAGTGTCTCATGAAGAAGCTGTTGCCATTTTGAAGAACACGTCAGATGTGGTGTACCTAAAGGTGGGAAAACCCACCAATGTCTACCTATCAGATCCCTATGGGCCGCCTGACATCACACACTGTAAGTCCTCATCTCTTGGATTTTAACTGTTGAGTCATCAGTTGACTTATCATCTTTGTTGCAGAGAGCATCATTTATTAAATGTAAGATCATATATATCTATATATATCTATATCTATATATATCTATATCTATATCTATATATCTATATATCTATCTATATATATATATATATATATATATATATATATATATATATATATATATATATATATATAGCTTACTTGGGTGTCCAGCTGAAACATTAACATTAATTTGAGGTCATGTTTTTGTCCACCACTTTAGTCAGACACTAATATTTACTCTCCTTTAGGCTTCATTAACTGCTACGTAAAGTATCTTGCTCTTCAGCTGCTAAATGCTCCACTAGCCTCAAATTTTGTCACTTTGTTACTGGGCAGTTAGCACACTGTGGATAGATCAGAGGAACAGCTTGTTGTTGCTAAAATGTGGTTGGTGAAACGATGACACTGAGCAATACAGTTAAATCAATACAAAAAGACAAAAGATACAAAAAAGCATAACTGCATAATTGGGTGATAATTTCAACTCTACCTTCTGGGCTATGAACATTCATATCAGCATTTCATAACATTCACTTAATCTTTACAGGAAAGTGATTTTTTTTGAAGCAGTACATTTGACCTGTTGCTTGCACACTGTATTTTGCATAGTAATAGAGAAAGTCTTTGTATGCTGATATGAAGCTTTTAAATTTGTTTGGGATGTTTTTCATTTTAAGGAGATGAGCAGATGAATATGTTTTGTGTTCACAACTGGCTTATCAAAGTTCACAAGGTTAATGTTTCAGTACATCAATGTAATTTCAGAGACAATAGAATTTATTGTTAAATTTTATCCTGCCTCTATTATATACGAATCTCGTCACAAGTGTTTAATTATGGTAAAACATGTGTATTTAAATGTATATGTAGAGAATATCAGCTTATGTATCGATATCAACATTTTTTACTCCCTAAATTGATATATGCATCTGCCCAAAAATTCTTCTTTTAAACAGTATAATCTTGTGTTACAAGAAACTGAGTTTGAGTTTTTTTCATTGAGTTTGCTCACCAACTTTATAGTTGAGTCCACCTCCCCAGATAAAAAAATAAAGATTTTAAAGATTTTAGCACCAAATCACTGTATTTTGAAATTCAATTGGAATACAAACTATTGAAAATCAGAAAGTGTGCAAGAACATTTCTTGGCATCATGGAATTGTGTCAGCTATTTTGCACGTTGCCTAAATGCAGCCACCAATGTACTCTCTTCTTCTTCTCTTCATCAACAGCTTTCTCTCCAGCAATGGAAAATCATATCTCTTCCACCCTCAACAGTGGCACTCTGGAGTATAAGTCTGGTCTCCCCCCTATCTCCCCCGCGAGTTATTCCCCCCTCCATAAGCACTTACTGGGAGAAGAGGATATAAACAGGTTGGATGGTTTTTCCTTCTTACGGTAATTACCTCCCTTCTGACACTACTAGAACCACAGGTAGAAACTCTGTCCGCCCCACTCTGCCTGTGTCCCCCTCCCTGATGTGTGTCTGCCCTGGTGTTTGGAAAATAACTAATCTAGCATTCTGTGTGCAGTCTGTTTCCCTGCAGTGTTTTTCAAAGATAGCTTCAAGACAAGAGATCCTGCAAGATAAAGTGGATCTACAACACTATTCTGATCACTTTTACAAAAACAAATCAATGAAATGATAATAATAAAATAGCGGATCACCAGAAACAGCATTTTGAAAAACCACTGGTCAGTAGTCCTGCATTTCTGTTGCATTGTGTTATATTGTGTCTGAATGTCTCTTTTGTGATCTCTATCTGGACTCCATGCTGTTTTGGGCCATTGTGCTGTATATCAAGAAACCATTGGCGCATCATGTTTGTGCTTTATTATGAAACACAACAGTGCCGTAATACTTATCTTTTGTTTTGGTGTTGGCGGCGGCACAAGCAGTTGTTCAGAAAGGTTTTTGGTAATGTTGGTTACCAGAGGAAATGTTGCCTCAGGTAAAACAGCAGTACAATATGTCCTGCCTGTTGATGTGGTATTGATGTGGCAGCAGTGGTAGTTAGAGACAGATGTTTTCCTGCTGTTTCATCAGTGCCTTGTTGTACTTTTCCCTGGGATGGGTTGAGTGTTGTTAAAAAAAAAGATAGCTACATAAATATGATATATATTAAATGGATAAATAATTTTAGCTGAATCATGACACAACCCTGCTGTTGGAAATCATTGAGTTTGCTCACCAACTGCATAAACTTTAAGGAATTCCAAATTAGAGTACTGTAAATACTTAAGAAAAGGATAGAATTAAGTTATTATATGGAAGTAATTTAAAAGTGAAAGGCTTTTTAATTATTTATTTTCTTATACTTGGAAATGTGTTACTGGAAACAAGACCAAGACTTACATTAGCTTAGTTTCAGTTTCAGTTAATTGTGTGGCAGCCTAAAATCTTTTGCTGTATTTGCACTCTCTGTCTTTGTCTCTTGTTCATGTGGTTTTCTACCTGGAGTTTTTTCAGTCACTCCTATCTAACAGCTGCTCTCATTTCAAACAGAACTAAGCTTAAGATCTCTTACTGGAGTGAGTCACAGCCAAACATTAGCAGCCCATCCCCCCCCCCCCCCCCCCCCCCCCCGCCAGTTGCCCCAACACATAATCCCAGAGCAAGCTGCCATACAGCTCTGGACCAAATAGGCCAAATTGTATATCAAGTAAAATCTAAGTCTTTTTGTGTAGCAAATATTTCCCAAGGTGGATGTTCCCCTTGCTTCTTGTCAAACATGAGGCTCGGTCTGAGTGCCTGCCTCAGCTGGATAAAATATTGCTTACTTATGTCAGACATTTGAGTGCTCATTTGTAGGTAGCACAACAAGGACAAGTGATTGATTTCACAATGATCAAATGAATGCATACACTCCATATTGTTGCATGCTGTTGTATTGTCCATTTGCAAAAGTAAAGACTGGTGGAGGAATATCACAGCAGAGTGATAATAAATACTTATTAGAGAAGATAATTGAAGGACCGCTGTTTTCAGCTTTCTTGAGTTAAGGATTTGTCCTCCGTTCTCTTTGGAGTTAAGAGGTTAACTGTTTGCTCTTGGTCCAGGTGCATCCCTAATAGCCTTTGAGATTACCTCGCTGACCTAAAGTGTAGCACTCTGACAATAGCTTGTGTTCCTGTTGGTCACTGTGCACGCGGTTGGAACAAACTGTGTGGATTCCACAGGTCCAAGTGGATCCTCAGTTTCTGTAATAAGTGATTGTATATCCAGTATAACTTCACTTATTTTAGTACTGGGAGTGTAAGGAGTCAAAAATGTTCGTAATTTAATAAGCAAAATTCTAAATGACAGAATTTTGAACATTGATTTTTCATTGAGTTCACCAAAAAAAAAAAAAAAAATCAGTCATGAACTACTACTCAATGACTACTTACCCCATGCCGAAAGAAATTTCTTAGTTCACAAAACATTTCTGGTTTTGCATCACGACAAAAAAGCGTTACAGCATTCTCCTAAACAATTGAAGTAACTGGTGATTTGTTTTAAAACAGAAAAACAACCAAAGAAACATAATATGGCTCATTTAAGCTCATCTGGTGTAATCAAAGTCTCTGGAAGCCCAGCAATCCCAAATTGATTTGAAAAGACATCTTTTACACCTTATTTGAAGCTGAATTATCACTGTAGCCACTACGGTAAAAGCACTGGAACGCACCCCATCTTCCCCTGGCTATTGGAGAAATGGATTAGGCCGGACTAGGTGTATGCAGCCATATTGTGAGTTTTTGGTTGTTTTTCACGTTTTAAAACAGCATCCATGCCAATTTAGCACAAATCCAGACATTTTGAATTAAATGTTTTGAATTTCAATTTCAATTTCACCATTTTTGTGATTCTGTGTATGTGTCACTAGATTGGTTTGAAACTCGCCCTGAACATCTTCACTAGTTTTCTTTTTCTTGCATCAAACTTTTTAAAACAACAAAAAAAAAACAAAGACAGAAATACAATCGAAAAAAAAACAAACTGCCAGCACGTTCAATAGAAAGAGAAAAAAATTTACAACTGCACATGTCAATTCATTCAACAAGAGTGTCTATTCGTAGAGGTAAAGAATAGATAGAAATTTTTTTTAAAAAGGAAGGGATCCGAAATGAAGACCAGGAGGGCGAGTTCAAAGGGGATCGAGGAAGGCCCACTGTTAAAAGGATGTCAGAGTCCCCAGTGTAGATTGGAAAACAAGACCAGTACAATGCACCAAAGCCACATAGGAAAAAAGCAAACATAGAGGGAAAATGAATAAATAAATAAAGCACAATCAATTCCGGGGCAGCTGTAGCTTAGCAGGAAGCGCAGGTCGGCTAGTGATCGGAAGGTCGCTGGTTCAAATCCCAGCTCTGGTCTGAGCTGAGCTGTATGTCGTAGTGTCCTTGAGCAAGATACTGAACCCCAAATTGCTCCTGTGTGCGGTTGGCACATTGCATGGCGGCCATCAGTGAGGGCACTGCGATGAGCTGGCGACTTGTCCATGGTGTACTGTGCCCTCGCCTGTAGACAGCTGGGATTGGCTCCAGCAAAAAAAAAACACTACTCCATAAAAGGGATAAAGCAGTTACAGACAATGGATGGATGGACAATCAATTCCAAGCTTGTGGCCTTTCCCTCTTGATGTGTTCAATGAAAGGGCCCAGATATTTTTAAACTTGGTGTGGGAGCTAAACAGAGTATATTGTAATTCTTCAAGGTGTAGACAAGAAACCATGTCGTTGAGACATTTTTTAAAGCGGGTAGGGAAGACTGACTTCCATTCTCTTAGAATGACCTGTTTTGCGATGACCACACCAAACAGAGCTTGTTGTAAAGCGAAGGGGATAACTACTGAGTCATTAGAACAGCCCAATGTCACTAGGAGATAGAGTTCTCAACGGGCCTGAAAATTACAACCCAACCCGGCCCGGCCCGAGGGATTTTAAGCCCGAACCCGACGCAGCCCGACACACCAGCATGAATTGTCTGCCCGAACCTGACTCGAACCCGACCTCCCGCGCGCCTGCATTGTTTTCCTCATACACTTGTTATCGTGAGCAGCGGCATCAGGTCTGCGAATGCCCCTCCCCATGAAGCAGGCAGCCAGACTTACTCTTCACCACACATGAACAGCGATGATTCACAACGAACAATATATAATTTACAACCTGCAAGAAATGTGTTTTATGAAATGTGATTTATAATAAAGGAAGCCCGAGGCCCAACCCGACCCGGCTTATTTGCGTATTTTTTCGGCCCGAACCCGTTTTTCATTTATACAGTGTTTTATATAACAGACATGTGGCTCCAGGTTGTCTCCTAGTAGAGTTCTCAATGGGTCGGGCCGGCCTGACAAACCCGACCGGACCCGCAGGTTCGGAGACAATGTCTGTTATATAAAACACTGTATCAATGAAAAATGTCAGCCCAAAAACTTGTGAGCTTAAAGCAGAACCAGAAAAGATGTCCGAGAGTGCTGTCCGCTGATTTACAGGCAGATTTCAGGCTGCGCCGGTGTACTTGTCGTATGTGTCTTTGTGGGTGGTGTTGTAGTGCCTGCTCAAGTTGAAAACCTTCATGGCTGACTGGTTTCCAGGCACACTAAGCACATAGGCTTGCCTTTGAATTCGGTAAAAAGATAATGTGTCTCCCATCTTGCCTGGAAGATGCGATTTTCTTGGCCCAGTTTTCTTTTTGGTCCGCTCATGTTTCTCTTCTTCCAGTGACATCTGGGATGAGGTTTGGCAGGCAAGACCACGTGAGAGCTTGGCAACGAGCCTCCTGCATTTTGAGTGAGCGCCCTCTAACGGTGGACAGTATCATTACAAATGGGACATAAACATACAACTTAAAAATAGAGACAAAGGGGCGCCGTTTAACTCACTTGGTAGAGTGGGCGTCCCATGTGCTAAGGCTTTGCAGCGGACCCGGGTTCAACTCCCGGCCTGGGTCCCTTTGCCGTGTGTCACTCCCCCCCCTCTCTCCCTGTTTCCTGTCACCCTCTTCAGTTGTACTATCAATAAAGCCATAAAAGGCCAAAAAAATACTTTAAAAAAAAAACAACATATTAATTAATTAATTCAATTTTTAAAAAACTAAAGAAAAAAGGATACCCATCGGGCTGGGTAGCCAGTATTGAGTTCCAAGGATATTAAAGTGTCCCAGCTCGTACTGTATGTACCTGGGTAAACTCAGTAGCACTTTTTACACAATAAAAAACACAGCCACATTATCTTTGCAGCGCCGGCGCCGGAGCGAAATTTCACCCCTCACTGCATCTGATACTTTCACACAGAGGAGGAGGCAGAGAATTGGCACAGGATCCCCGCATGCAAATGGCAGTGTGAATGGGGCTTGTATTACCTGATAAACTGTTCCTCAGACACAAAACATTGCACTGCTTAATATTCAACATAGATATAGTACAAACACATTCCCACCTTGTCTCATCATGGGTCATGTCAAGAAGCTACCTTACACAGGGGATGTCTGTGCGTGTGACATGACCATGGATATTTTAGTACCAACGGTCAGAGTGCATAAAAGATGCTCCAATATAAGTAAAAAAGGTTTGGCAGCTGCAGGACTGAGAAAAAGCTGACCAATCCGTGCTATCCGGCCGGATGGCACGGATTGGTCAGATGCACGGAACTCATGCGTTCGTTGATAGCACTACCATGCTGGTTGGTCATGTTAAAGAGTGATAAGCAAAACACCCTTTCCTAAGAGGCAGCTTGTATCATCAGGTGCAGTGGAGGTTAACACACCCAATCTCTGTTTAGCTCTTGTTCTTGCCTTCTATTTCTTGAGATGCGAACTGCGAGGAAGGACTGTAGTGTGTGATTTTTAGTGTAGCTGGTCTGATGATGACAAAAGATGGCTTTAGGTCTGCATTTTCTTTTTCAGCCAAAGTGGCTTAGCGATGTTTTCATAGTGCAGTATAAACACACAACAGTTGGTCAGAGAGAGAGAGGGAGAGGATGAGGTAGAGAGGAGTGTGTAGGTGGCAGTATGCTTAAGAAATAATATATCCCTCTACTCTAAACTTGTCTGCAATAGTAGTCTGACGACTAGGGGTGCACTGATCCGATATTAAGATCGGATATCGGCCCCGATATTGACAAAACGGCTGGATCAGGGATCGGTAAAAGGAACAGATCCACGGGCCGATCCAGTATTTATTTTTTTTTCCTCCGTCGCAGCACATCCTACGTCATTCGTCAGCGTTAGTGTGTCGCATGCTGGAAGAGCACAAGTTGTTGTTTGACCAACTCTTTATTAGTTTATTCTCAGGTTCAGCTGCTATGTTTTATTTTGTATTCCTGTTTGCAGGACGTTACACTTACTCATGTCACATTTCTCCGCTGATTAGCTAGTAGCCCCGCCATCAGTTGTTAGCCTCACCGATCAGCTGTTAGCCTAGCAACACTCACTTTCAAACCGACGTACTCAATACAATGTGGGCTGTCCATCGGTGCTCCGTTGTACCCCCCTCCACCACAACCTCAGGGTTATTCACCGCCGGACTGCTTTGTCTCCTCCTCTGCTGCTGCAGTCTCCCCGGCTCGCAGCGATGCTGGATGGTCGCTACTTCACCGTTGCTGGCGGGGTCTTCAGGTGTTCAGCACAGGAGCACCTGGACCTCTGCTGTCACTTCACCCCAGGCTCCATCGCTTGGATTGGATCTCTTGGTCTCCTGCGTCGCCCCCGCTGTGTGCACGGAGCCTCCAGACGCTAGTTTGTACACGGACGGTGCTACTGACTTCAGTGCTAGTGTTCCCTCCGTGCTGACTGACACGCGCTCCATTCATTCTTTGTTTTGTTTGTTCCACTTTGTTAAGTATCCTTGGGTACCCTGACAGGCGCTATATAATAAATTAAATGTATTATTATTATTATTATTATTATTATTATTATTATTAATGTTACACATGTTTACAATGTTCAGTAACTGTTTGATTATTTTGTCTTAGTTAGGAAAGTCTGGTGCCTTTAGTCCCTTTCACATGGTGGAAGGTATACAGTTTATTATTAATTTAACAACGGTATCGGATCGGTATCGGGTATCGGCCAATACGCTCAGCCCAGGTATCGGTATCGGGATTGGATCGGAAAAAACTGGATCGGTGCATCTCTACTGACAACTGGCATCATATCAACACCTTACACACCTTAAACACACACGTTGCGCATGAATTACTGCTTTCCAACTGCACATACTGCACGGCACGCTCCTGTTAACATACTTGAATCTGCATCAAACAAACAGCAGACAAGCAGAATGTGTTCACTGAATGATTAGCTAACAATATGAATTTCAGGTGTGTCTGCAGCAGAGTAGCACTTTCCCCATGCAAGCACACTGTGATGGTTCGTGATGATGTTGTTGATGATGCTATAAATCCCTTACAAGGACATGGCTTTTTCTGGTTCCAGTCATCCCATTTCCTTCGGTGTATCATGTCTCAGTGCATTTCTTTGACCAGTACCTTTAATGTATAAAAAATATTTTGAATAGCAGAACTTTTAGGACAAAATACAGTTATCAGTGGTTGGTATTCAAAAAAATACTCTTTCCATCCTGTTAGAAATCCCTCACTGGATGACGGGGATGGTCACAGGTTTGATTCCCAGCACTTCCAGCTGAGGTGAGCTATTCAGTGTACTCAGTCACCTACCGCATGCTCTTGCATGTTTTGTCATCAAGTCTTTCCTTATTGCCTTGTTTTGTTGCAAGGAATTGTTGGACATAGAATATGACATCATGACTGTGTTTTTTTAAGCTTGAGCACCTCTTTATTTAGTTTTGGGGGCCTGACTTAACTCTGAGGTAATGTTGATTGTTTCTACTTAAAATCTTTCCCCTAGGAGATAACATTTCTAAACCATAAAATGAAGATAAACTTTCTTGTTTAAACAAAACACTATATCTATGATTGTACTATTACTATGGCTCGGATTTACATCTATATATGTCACAAATGTGTGCTATAGTTATATCTCGAGTCGATGTCAAAAGATTCCCTTAACCTGACATAGATATTTTTTGTCCAATCTGATGTCAATTAATGTTAATAAGATGTTAAAAATTAGAATTATCGATTCGTCATTGAAGTCATTTATCAAGCAGTGAATCCCCATCATTATTTGGTTCCAGCTTCACAATTGTGAGGATTATCTGCTTTCTTCTGTTTTCTATCTTTTAGCCAAAAAAAACTTTTTGGCCTCATTACTTTGCTGTGTGAAATTGTCTGATTTTATGATTGAGTGAACAACAGATCAAAAGAATCTTTACACAGATCATTCAATATGAAAACACGTTAGTAGTAGCTGTAGATTTACTGTAACTGGTTGTTCAATGAATTTTATTATTACTGGAATTTTTATTATTACTGGAAATGAGGATTTTCCAGGACTTAATATTGTATGTAAAGCATGCCAACTGTTTTACTTTTTTGCTCTGAAACATTAAACTATTTACACCATATACCAGTACTTCCCCTCTCTGCCACATCTCATTCTGCTTTATTTCTTTTTTGCTTCCTGTCGTTCATCTGTGTGACTACATTGGCTTTGTTTTTCCCAGACCTTCATCCCCACCTCTGTCTGTGGGCACTAACCTCTCTGCTCTTGTCTCTCACTCTACTGTAGGCCTCCTGAGCCAGTTTACAGCACTGTGAACAAACTTTGTGACAAAGCACCCTCCCCCCAACACTATTCCCCAGTGGAGTGCGACAAAAGCCTCCTCCACTCAGTCCCCCTCCCAAACTTTCACTTAAGCCTGTTCCCTGAGTCGGACTTCAGCAGGTACTTTCCACCACCGCCATCACCATCACTTGGTGCTCTGCCACTGTAGATATCATGCCATGTCGCCATGTAATGCTTTATGCCCACTTGATTTTCTCTGATACATTCAGTCGTTTTCTCCCTCCTTTCAGCCTCAGACAACATCTTTGTGATGTTTTGTCAGGCTAGCATGTCTTTCTTCCCTCCATGTCATTCTTCGTCATCAGGGCTATGATTTAGCAGGAGCCTCCCAGCATTATGTACCACCAATACAGTGCCTGGTTTATCCAGCGGTGGGAGTAGCGCTCACATCTTTTACTTCCTGGACATTAGGGAATAGTAGAAGTACCACAGTGTAGAAATACTCTTGTTTCAAGTTAGAATCATGCATTTAGAGTATTAGTATTAACATACACATACTGAAAGTACCAAAAGTACTCATTTAACAATAGAGTATAGCAGCTTGTTGTACCCAAAATAAAACAGTAACATGCAAATTAAAAAGGTCTGGAATAGAGCCTCTGAGTCAAATTGATTAATACAGTTGATAATACAATCGACACTTTTATTTTTAGTGGTTAAAAAAAACAACTTGCAGTGGCAGTATAGCAATAAAGCATACAACGCCTATAAAAGTCCTGAGGCAAGTAAGAAGAAGAAAATTTCTTCGATCTTTTTAGATATGATCAAAATTGTTTTCTCTCCTCTGTTGATTACTTAAGAACAGGTGAAAAAAGGGGTTTGTCAGGAAAATTTATTTTCCTTTTTTTGTTTTGCCAGGATTATTATTTTTTTTTACTTAATTTCTTTTTTCAGTGAAAACAAGAAACAAGAAAAAAAAAATTTCAGCAGTTGAAGAATTTGGTCAGAATCAAACATGTTTTTATTTTTTTAATAATCAGATTTTTATTTTATTTTTTGAATTTACATATCAACAATGCATATAAGCATACATCATTAAGTAGTGGTCTGAGCTAGGGGAGAAAAAAATAAGCAAAATACAAATAAAGTAGAAAATGAAAAGAAAAGAATAAAACAAGATTTAAAAAAAAAAACACCCACAACAAAACAAGAGATATGTGTCCTTGTACCTATTAAGGAATATTTCTCATCACCAGTCTGCTCAGTCTGGCTCCTTCTAAGCCACTGTTTCCCCTCTGGATAATTTCACTTAGATCCTTAGGCAGGTAATCCATTAGAGGCCGCCATATGTCCATAAAAGTGTCATCATTTCCTTTTAATTTGGCACTTAGTCTTTCATTAGGAAAAACTCAAAAAAATTCTTTGTACCACTGAGTTACAGTGGGAGGTTTATCACTATTCCAATTAAATAATATAAATTTTCTGGCCAAAAATAAGAGTTTATTGAGTAATTTTGATCTTCTGACATCCATCACTCTATTCAAAGGTGGCAGCCCCAAAAGAAACTGGCCCGGATCTTTACATATGCATTTTTTAAATATTGCTGTCACTTCCTTAGATACACATGACCAAAACTTTGATATTCTTGGACAGCTCCAGAAGCAGTGCATGTATGTCCCACTTGTTAGCTTACATTTAAGGCACAATGGTGATCTATTAGGGTCAGTTTTGTTCATAACATGAGATGTCCTGTGCTGTCTATGAAGTATTCTATATTGTATTTCTTTACATTTATTGTTGAGAAACAGGGAGTGATTAATCCGAATACATCCCTCCCAAGCATCCTCATCATATACACTTTGAAGGTCCTCCTCCCATCGCTTCATAAGCCCATCAACACTGTGTTGGTTACATCTCTGAAGGCTATTATAAAAGTATGTGTGATAAGACCTTTATTCAACGTAAAATTAATTATGAACTTATCAATTGGTCCCTTTAGTGTTTCAGTTTGAGTTGACTTGAAATTTGTAATGATAAAGTGATGGACTTGAAGATAGGCAAAAAAGTCTTTTTGTGGAAGTCCAAATCTGTTTTGTGCTTGTGAAAAGGACATGAGAACATTATTATCATCAAACAAATCTCCAACCACTCTCACTCCCCTCTCCCGCCAAGAGCAGAATACAACATTATCAACACCAGGTAGGAAGTCCCTGTTACCCATAAGTGGAGTCAAATAGGAAAAGGCACCCTTTCTGCCTACAAACCTATGCATGTCATGCCAGATCTTAATAGAGCTTTGAAGGATTGGATTGTCCCTTACTTTGGGAAGGGCAGTTTTTTTACTTGTGAGCTCCCCTAGTAATCTAAATGGGACACAAGCCCATGATTCGAGTGGGTCCTCTATTCCCTTTAAATAGCAGTGAACCCATTCATATATGAATCTGCTATGACAGGCCCAATTGTATAATATACTATTAGGGAATGCTAGACCTCCACTGTCTTTTGGGAGCTGTAAAGTTTTCATACTTAACCTGGGTTTTTTCTTTTGCCAAATGAACTTTGAGAAGTCCTTTTCAACCTCTCTTGCTACCTTTTTAGAAATAAACAGAGGCAACATCTGCATTGGATAAAGCAGTCTAGGTAGAACATTTTTAACAAGTTAATTCTGCCCATCCAAGATATTGGCAAATCCATCCACCTGTTAAGATCGCTCTTGATATCTTTATGTACAGTGTTGAAATTTTTGCATATAATGTATAATGCAATCTTATATGATGAGGATTTAATTTGGAAACCCGCTATGCTGTTATGACTTCTAATAGCCTCTGCCAGCGGTTCAATTGCCAAAGCAAAAAATCATGTTTTTTAAGATGCTTAAGTGTCCCACTATCCCTTATTCTGTCTGTTAAGTAACTGCGAGGCTGTGAAACCAGCAGATTAACAAGAAAAACTCAGGAGACTCTTAATGGAAGATTTATAAATTATGACAGAGGATGACAGGGTGGACAGAAAAGGAATTTAATTTGCAGATTTGGTGAATCTGTTGCCTCTGCTTTACAGTAACTTCAATGTTCCCAGAAAATGTGGTAAGTTGATTAATAGTAGCCAATCACACTGAGAAGTAAAATCAGTATGAACATGCCCATTCTGAACCTTGTAGGAGCAGCAACATTGTGTTGTCATAAATCTGAGCAAATAGCTGTCCCCCTGAGTATTCCTGCTTCTGTCAGTGTATATACAGTAATACAGTAAGGGCAGCAGGACGCACCCTTGTGGCCAGACTTTGGTTGTACCTATTAAGTCTGCAGCACAGTCAATTTCAGAGTAATGTTTATTATATTATTGGATAATCAAATGGGTTGAATTTTCATTACTTTAATGTATAATTTATATTGTATAATTTCAGTACCCTAGATAAGGCGAGCTAGCTTTGGAAACAGGAACAACTACAACTTAATCCTGTTTATTCGGGCCAGAGTACCGATCAATCTGAGGACCCTCTTGAAATCCAAGGAATTACAGCTCTAAAGCTTATGAAACTTTGCCCACGCGTCATAGGTGAAAAAATTTGTTTTATGGGGTTTGCCCATGGGTGGGGCAAAATGGCCCACTAGCACTCAAGACCAGCACCGGCAGCAAGTTTCACCAACATATATAAAATTTGGTACAAGTGTGTATCACACTAAAACCTATTTTTAAAAATGCCCATTTTTTAAACTGCACGGGTTGTATTATGACTTGTCCTTCAGCTTTAACCACATCCATTTGGCAGGACAAACTTAACAACTCAAAAGGTATTAAGAGCTTGGGTTTGTGTTGGAGAGCACGGCAGGGTGGTGAATATTAATGTTTCGCCTTGACACAGGAAGTTGCTGTAAATCTCCTGTGCATTATCAAATCTGCACCAAACTTCACACATTTGATAAGAGTCTTGGCTTGAACACATTTACAGTACATGCCTATATTCTGTTACAGTCATAGAACCCACTACAGGCAACAGGAAATGTAATTTTACAACTTACAACAGCCCCTGCTAGTTTGATGTACATGCATGAAATTCAGTGCATATATACAGTGCCTTGCAAAAGTATTCACCCCCCTTGAACTTTTCCACATTTTGTCACAAATGTAAATGTATTGTATTGGGATTTTATGTGATAGACCAACACAAAGTGGTGCATAATTGTGAAGTGGAAGGAACATTATACACGGTTTTAATTTTTCTTTTACAAATAAAAAAGAAAAGTGTGGTGTGCAAAAGTATTCACCCCCCTTCACTCTGATACCCTGTTCTGTGAAAGCCTCAAAAGGTTTGCTAGAGAACATTAGTGAACAAACAGCATCATGAAGCCCAAGGAACACACCAGACGGTTCAGGGATAAAGCTGTGGAGAAGTTTAAAGCATGATTAGGATATGAAATAATAATTTGAACATCTCGCAGAGCACTGTTCAATCCATCACCTGGAAATGAAAGAGGTGGACGGCCAAGAGGCCCATGATAACTGTGGAGGAGCTGCAGAGATCCACAGCTCAGGTGGGAGAGTCTGTCCACAGGACAACTATTAGTCATGCACTCGACAAATTGGGCCTTTATGGAAGAGTGGCAAGAAGAGAGTCATTGTTGAAACAAAGCCATGCCGTTTGCCACAAGCCATGTGGGGCACACAACAAACATGTGGAGGAAGGTGCTCTGGTCAGGTGAGACCAAAATTGACATTTTTGGCCTAAATGCAAAACGCTATGTGTGGCAGAAAACTGTCACTTCACCCTGAACAAACCATCCCCAACGTGAAACATGATGGTGGCAGCATCATGCTGTGGGGATGCTTTTCTACAGCAGGGAAAGGGAAGCTGGTCTGAGTTGATGGGAAGATGGATGGAGCCAAATACAGGACAATCCTGGAAGAAAACCTGTTAGAATCTGCAAAAGACTTGATCCTGGGGCGAAGGTTCACCTTCCAGCAGGACAACGAGCCTAAACATACAGCCAGAGCTACAATGGAATGGTTTAGATCAAAGAATATTCATGTGTGGATGGCCCAGTCAAAGTCCAGACCTGAATCCAATTGAGAATCTCTGGACTTGAAAATTGCTGTTCACAGACACTCTCCATCAAATCAGACTAAGCTTGAGCTATTTTGCAAGGAAGAATGGGCAAATATTTCAGTCTCTATATGTGCATCGCTGGTAGAGACTTACCCCAAAAGACTTGCAGCTGTCATTGCAGCGAAAGGTGGTTCTACAAAGTATTGACTCAGGGGGGTGAATACTTTTGCACACCACACTTTTCTGTTTTTTATTTGTAAAAAATTCCCTCCACTTCACAATTATGCACCACTTTGTGTTGGTCTGTCACATAAAATCCCAATAAAATACATTTACATTTGTGGTTAAAACGTGACAGAATGTGGAAAAATTCAACGGGGGTGAATAATTTTGCAAGGCACTGTACATCCAACCTACTACAAAAAACTCTATTGGTGCTACTACCTCAACCCAAGAGTAAGTCAGCCATTTTTAATTATTCTTTTAATTTGTGGCAATTTCACTGTGTCGTATATTAATGAACACCTTCTACAGCTATACCCGATCAACTTTAAATTTTCTTTGTAATTAAACTTTTTAAAAGCTTGAGGTTTTTGTTGAACAGTATGGCCACAGCGTAACTGAATATCAACGATTTGCAATAAGAGGAAGTTGTTGTAACTTGCAAGGTTTTTTTTTTTTTTTTTAAACTTCTATGTACTCTTGCTAGCAGGTTCACCGCATAGGAAATGCTTAAGGCCATAATGTATGGTGATTCTGAGTTCTCACTGGATGCATTGAATGTCGATGTAGTTGCATGGAATTATTCACCATGAAACAAGAAGTTGTTTGAATTTCTACAGTCCAATCTTTCCAGAATTTTACGTTTGTTGTGAGTCCAACCTGAAACATTTTTACAAGCCAACTAGGATGTATCGTCATGGCACCACCTACTGGCAAAGAAACGTAAGCCTTGTCTGATAGTCATTATTTCATTTCCATGAAATTTTAATGGTGCAGTTTATACTTGATATTCTTACACCTAAAGTGTAATTAGTCAGCTTTTTTTAGTGCTACATAGTGGGCACGGGATGTTAGTGACCTCTTTCCTGTCTGTCAACAATCTTAATAAAAATGGAAAACAGTGATGAATGGGCCCTCACACCTCTGTATTTTTTTTTTCACTGAAAAATGCCATTATGTTTGTGCAATACGTACATGAAATATAATTAATTAAATAAAATCTGCAAGCAGTTAATGTAATGTGTAATGTGAATCACAAAAGAATCCTTAACATATTTTTGCTACTCTGCGTTTTTGATCATATTTTTTGTCGAATCTTATCTTATTGTGTTTGTCCCACACAGCTGATTTTATTGTTCCCTCACAGCATGTCTAACCCCTTGATTCCACTGGGCACGTCTACCTGGTGTGTGTTGCTGTTTTGTTCCATCATCCACACAACTTCATATCTCACTGGCAGTGTTGCAGAAGCGGACTATCATGCCTGCCTGATGTTGTTGACTTTTCTCAGATTGTGTAGAACCCTTATAAAATGGTGCCGGTTTATTATTATTATTATTGGGGTTCTAATCCCGAAGGGGTAGAACCCTTCTAAAATTGCGCCAAAATTGTGCCTGTTTATTATTATTTCTTGAGCTCAAATTCCTGTGAGCTGGAATGAGCCAGAAACTTGAAAGTTGGCCCAATTATTGGAAATGATGTGCATCAACTTTTATTAAAATATGAGCCCAATCAGCCAGATGGTGGCGCTGTAATTAACGATTAGCTCCATGTGCTCTACAAAAATGCCAATTGGACCATTAAGCTCCGCCTACTTAGATTTTTTGCTAATTAGCATAATGTGAAAAACAGTAAAATGAATAGAACTTTTGAAAAATGGACTCTATCGACACCACATTTGGTATACGCCTTTGGGAGACAAAAAGACACATTTCTATTATAAATGAGCCAGATTGATCAAAAAACATGGCCGCCACCGACCAATGAATCTTCGCAATAGGTGGGGCTTAGACATGATTGGTCATAACTCCCACACCCTTTGCCCTATCATCACAAAACTTCGTGGGTATGTTCACAACAGGACTGGACATCTGCCTAACAAAGCATGTTGAGCTCAACCTATAGGGGGCACTATAAATGCTACAAATGCGTATCTCAAAGATCGTTAGACGGAATTTCACCAAATTTGGTATGCATGCCCTAGGGGCAAGTATTAACTAATGTCTTGAGTGCCATGTTGATATGTGAAAGTAGGTGTGGCCTATTCGTCATTAACCATCATTGTTTGCGTTTTATCCATTTATGGCGAGCTGGAAGGACCCAGAGGAAACTTGGTATGTTGAGTATAAATGACCTACAAATGCTGCTCCGAAAATTTGATCCCAATCCATCAGATGGGGGCGCTATAACCTAGGGTGTAAACTTCGAAAGGCTTTTCCCGCAAAGCCATTACAGCTATTGACTTGAAATTTTTCATACACATCCTCCTGATAGTCCTCTACAAAAAAGCCTCTGCACCACAAATGTCGCTATTACAGATTCTTTGCTAATTTGCATGACGTTAAAAACTGTAAAATGAATAGACCTTTTGAAAGATTGACTCTATCAACACCACATTTGCTAAACAGCTTTGGGGGATGAAAAGACAACTTTCTATTATAAATGAGCCAGATTGGTAAAAAAAACATGGCTGCCACAGACCAATGTATCTTTGCAATGGGCAGGGCTTGGTTATTATTTGCTGTCTGCCACTTGAGCTCAAATTCACGTGAGCTGGAATGGGCCAGAAACTTGAAATTTGGCCCAATGATTGGAAATGATGTGCATCAACTTTTATTAAAATATGAGCCCAGTCAGCCAGATGGTGGCGCTGTAATTAAGGATTGAAAATGCGTTTTTGGGAAGGCCATGCCCCTCACACCGTAAGTCTGATTGACTTGAAATTTGACACACAAGTCCAGCTCCATGTGCTCTACAAAAAAGCCTCTTGGACCATTTAGCTCCGCCTACTTAGATGTTTTGCTAATTAGCGTAATGTGAAAACCAGTAAAATGAATAGAACTTTTGAAAGATTGACTCTATCAACACCAAATTGGGTGTACGGCTTTGGGAGACGAAAAGACAAATTTCTATAAATTAGCCAGATTGGTGAAAAAACATGGCCGCCACGGACCAATGTATCTTCGCAATGGGCGGGGCTTAGAAATAATTGGCCATAATTCCAAGACCCTTTGGCCTATCATCACAAAACTTGGTGGGAAGGTTCACAACTGTACTGGGAATATGCCTACCAAAGCATGTTGAGCTCAACCTATAGGGGGTGGTATAAATGCTACACATGCATATCTCATAGACCATTGGACAGAATTTCACCAAATTTGGTATGCATGCTCTAGGGGCGAGTATTGACTAATATCCTGAGTCCCATGTTGATAGGTGAAAGTGGGCGTGCCCTATTCGTCATTAACCATCATTGTTTGCATTTTATTCATTTATGGCGAGCTGGAAGGACCCAGAGACACGAAACTTGTTACATTGAGTATAAATGACGTCCAAATGCTGCTCCAAAATTTTTATCCCGATCCGTCAGATGGGGGCGCTATTACATAGGGTGTAAACTTCGAAAGACTCTCCCCACCAAGCCATAATTTCTATTGACTTGAAATTTCTTATACACTTCCTCCTGATAGTACTCTACAAAAAAGCCTCGTGCGCCACGAAAGTCGCTATTACAGATTATTTGCTAATTAACATAACGTTAAAAACAGTAAAATGAATAGAACTTTTGAAAGATTGACTCTATCAACACCAAATTTGGTATACGGCTTCGGGGGATGAAGGGATAAATGAGCCAGATTGGTCAAAAAACATGGCCCCCACGGACCAATGTATCTTCGCAATGGGCGGGGCTTAGAAATGATTGGCCATAACTCCCACACCCTTTGTCCTATCATCACAAACCTTGGTGGGTAGGTTCACAACTGTACCGGGAATGTGCCTACCAAAGCATGTTGAGCTCAACCTATAGGGGGCGCTATAAATGCTACACATGCGTATCTCATAGACCTTTTGATGGAATTTCTCCGAATTTGGTAAGCATGCTCTAGGGGCAAGTATTAAAGGAGTCATCACCTGTTTTTTTACATATCCAGTCCCTCTTGGATCGCTTTGGATCAATTCTTAAAACTTATTAGAAAAAAATAAATTAAAAAAAATCAAACATAGAGCTTGTTCTGACACATTTCATTATTTGTCTGTTTTAAGTGTGTTTTTAAATTATGGTCAATATTTCCAACTTTGTTGTGCTGTAGATCCCAAGCAGGCACACATTGTTTACTTTGAAAATGCATCTGGATTGCATTATTCCATTTTGCTGTCTGACTTCTTGCCTTGCTCCATCTGCTGTGCTAATTGATGCGGCTGCACTCCGCTTCCGTCATAACAGACTTGTCGCATATTCTCAGCAGAGCAGAGTGGAGAGCACCTTCTGGGACGTTTCTAAGACGTGCCGTGGTGCAGCACTAAAACATAAGCATTGTGTAGACAGCTGCGATCAGCTCCGGCGACCATATTGTAGCCCTAATATGGCCATGACGGGTACCCATGGGGTTACCCAGATCAGTTTTTGGGGGGTTGATCACTAATCACTGATTGCTGGAAGCAGTAGCAGCAGACACCAATCACATATCAAAAGGATGTTTCTTTACTTTATTCTCATCTATACATGTTAGTTATAAGTGGCATAGTAAAATCACCATTGACTTTTTGAGGAAGTAAATGATGACATTTATGATGAAACTAAACCAAGAAATAGGTTTAAAACAAAATGTAAAGTTATCTGTAACTGTACAAAGAGAAAAATTCAGTGTCTCAATCTCATTTGTCTCAGTCTTTGTACAGAGGTCTTTGTGTGCTGAATGCACTCCACCACTTGGTCACTGCCTGTATCTGGTTACTTTCATCTCTTACAGAAGATTGATAAAATGTAAGCTAACGAAAAGTGTCTGTAACTCCAAACTCAAAGTACTTTTACCTCCAGACTATACTACAGTGTATTTATTTACTGTAAACTTGTTGTTGTGTCACGTAAAACTGAAGTTTGCTGTTTAGCTATTCATGTTCCTCCCAACAGAAACATCCTGCTGTGTGTTTAGCCCATATGTAAGCTGTTAGTCAGCTGTTGGCTCACTCAGCTTTAAGCTGTTCCGTATGCGATTAGCTCCGTTAGTTGTTAGCTCTGATGTTGTAGGGATGGAAACAAATCGCGTTGCATCATCCCTTCAGCCAAGGATGACAGAAAATGTACTTTTGGAACAGACAATTCCAAATGGTTCATTGAACAGACAACTGCTGACTAAACTGACTACAACAGAAAGCACCCAAATGAAAATGGGAAATCATGGATTGGTTTGCAGAGGCCATTGCATACTGCCAAGTGATCTCACTTGTTTTCTTAATCTGCCTACCTTTGCCCATACCTCATCATATACCAACACTTTTTGTTTGAACATATAATCACAAAGCTGTGTTCGATTTAGAACATCAACAATGCCATTATGCTTTTTATATCATCTAGCATAGTAGCCTACATCAGTTAGTGAATGTGTGTTTGTGCATGTTGCTGCTTGCATGTGTGAATGAAACAAAACATACATTTTACTGTTTAACTTTACCCTTTAAACCAACTTTCATCAGATGATACATTTCCTGTTTTTTGCAAATACCATGGTAGCTAGACAGATTAATCTTAGTCTCAAGTGAATGGAGTAAAATGGGTTATAAGTGCATTTTTCCTAAGTGGAAGGGTGGTGTTTCGCAATGGAGGGGTGTCGGAATGTCACGGCGCCCCCGTGATTTCACCTCTCTGGGACTGTGGGCTATCAACATCGCACTCAAGGATCATGAAAAACGAACTTGTATTGTAAGCTTTAAGACTGGGCTTAAAAATTAACTGCAGTGTTAAATTAGAAGAGCGACCATATTAAACAATCTAGAGTTTCTAATGAAGGATATCCATCACTTTAGAAACTGAGTTTGTTTTCCAATTATTCATCAGATGCCATTTTATTTTGTCAAGATGTGATCAGATTTTGATGAATGCCCTTCGTATGTAACATGATATGAAGAGCTGACAATTCATTACTGCACAATTTCATTCTACAGTATAGAAAAAAAATCGTATGTATTATTTTTTATACAGATTTGTTTTAACCATGTTCACGTGTCTGAAGATGTATTCAGACATTTACAAATTATACAGATGTATATCTGTAGTGTGTTTGGAGGGGAACATATGGACAACCCAGTAACTATTTAGTATCAGCAAGGTAGTAGGATGTAGTAGTAGTTGTATCCACCATCATCATTTTTGCCATCATAGTAGTGGATATTTTATGTTGATTCATTTAATTTTGATTATTTGATAGATCTTCTTTCCCATCTGGCTTTAATGTGAATCCTCTGTTGACCAACAGTTACATGCAAGTCTGAATGATTGAAAGATCTGTTTAATAGTGAAATAGAAGGAGTTTCAGTGCTGTGTATAAGATATTGTTAAGATTGTCAGTTTGCTACACAGCAAAATAAAGTTTTTTACTGCCTAAACACAACAGTGTTGCTGTTTGCAGTTTGCTGTTTGTAGAATACAAATGACTTAAAAGTTTTTCCTCACTTTTCAATCAAAAATTATTAAATTAAAAAAATGAAAGTAGTGGTAACATAAGGCCTCCTTAAATGTTTTGTGGCTTAGTTGACCTTAAAGGGATAGTTCGGGTTTTTTGAAGTGGGGTCATATAAAGTACATATCTATAGTCGGTCTGTTCCCTACCGTGATCACCGATCAGCGCAGCCTCAGTTTGGAGAAGTAGAGCGCCGCTCCAGCCCAGACGCTCAGCTTTGTAGTGTAGTAACCACCTAAAACAAGGCTCACCTTACAAAATCTACGGAGGTTCTACGGTTGAGAAAATGTAGTGCCAAAAGAAAGGCCGGTCTGACGGCGAAGTAAAGTGGTGTGAATTTTTCCTATACAACGTACACTTGAACTGATATAGATTTTTTAAGGTGAGCCTTGTTTTAGGCGGTTAATTTCACTTTTTCTCTGGACCCCGTTCACTGCAGTACAAAGCTGAGCGTCTGGCTGGAGCAGCTCTCTACTTTTCCAAACTGAGGCTGCGCTGATCGGGGATTACGGTAGGGAACAGATCAACTATAGATATGTGCTTTATATGACCCCACTTCAAAAAACCTGAACTATCCCTTTAAGTTTTTCCTTATCTGAACGGAGAGTCTAAGAATAGGGTTGTTTGAATAGGATGTCATATGATGAACAGATCCGTAGGAAGCAAATTCAGGATTTTGGGCTCAGACATTTCAGCTTTTGCAGGTTGTGATTTGATGTCCATTAGTAGATTGCTTGTATGAACTATAGAGTTAGCCTCATCACGCATGATGTCTCTACTAATATATCTCAAATTATAAATCTTTAAATGTAATTATAAATGTTTCTTATAAACACGAGAGCACAGTCTTACTTTTCCTTTGCAAAACATTTTGATTAAGACAATACTTTTTGTTAATTTGTATAAATCCATACAAAGAATAACTAACTGCTAACTCTAAATGAATGCTTGTTTTTCCAAAGAATGATCATAGACTACGATAGGGTTTATTCACAGACATTGTGCGAGGTAGGATATATATCTGAAAAAGAAACAATTTTCTGTTGTCTCTTTTGCTTTTTGCATGAATGATTCCTTCATCTGGGCCACAGCAGCTTTCTTCAAACTCTTATCCATTTGTAATTTCGACAAAATGTCATTTCAGTCTGTAGGGCGTCAAAACTGCATGGCTGCATGGTCAGAAAATGTTCTTGTCATAGAACTTACAGGGTTGCAAATATGGTTGAAAATTGCTCAGAATCAGGGTGTCTCTGCTCCTTGAGAAATGCTTGAATGTATGCAAATCATCCTGTGGTCATGTCACTAACTACAGGATATGTTGCATTTTATCATAAAACAGCATGTGGTTGTACACGACACTGGCTTGTTTAATCAAGTTGAATCATGGAGTGCTGATGTGTCTTCAAATAGATGGTAGGCTTTGGTCATAGTGAAACACTGTATGGGGTTCTGTCTGGGTAATTGGTGGACCACAATAGACATATGACTAGTAGCTCTGGAGAAAAAAGAGAGAAATGCCTGAAGGAAATGATCATGCATTCACCAACAGATGTCAGTGTGCTGTTTACATTTATAATGTCATTCCTATACCTGGTTGTCTCCTGCAAGGGTTATATGTTGCTGCTTTTAGATGTGTCAGATGTCACTTGATATTGAATATGGCAGGCGAGTGCCAAAATTCAAAATAGTTTGATATCATTGCTGTGTAAATTTGCTAGATGTTACTTCTGTTTGACAATAAAAAGAAATTACCTTTGTCCCCATTCCTACGTTATCTCTTATACTATAGGTACTAATTCAGTGCTATGAGACAAAAATATTTTCATATGGGATGTCTTGAACCAAATCTTCGCAACGTGAGAGTCTGTAACTTAAAGAATACCTCTATTTGATTCTGTATCCTGAAAATATACTGAAGGAGCCAGCATCCTTCAGTATATGTTTGTACTCATTCCATGCATCCTGGTGTGTGTGCATGTGTAAGAAAGAGAAAGAGGGATAGAGGAAGCAAGCCAGTGTGTGTGTTAGCATGTGATGAGCTTCCTTCTCCGTCAGAACTGAATTGGGGACAAGTGATCCAAAGTAGAGCACCATCCCCCTGTGGTCTCCAGTAGTCTTTGAGCTCTGTAGACTGAGCAAAGCATCACTGAGGCTTTTGTCGAAGTACCGAGCAGTTGCTGCCCACCTCTGTGTCATCCATCGCCCAAGCTGAAGATGCTGAAACCCACTGACTCCCCCGAGCTGATGTACTATCTCAACTGTCTGTACAGGGAACCCAGGAAGGTCGTGCTCCACAAAGGCTCCACAGGCCTGGGCTTCAACATAGTGGGCGGTGAAGACGGTGAGGGCATCTTTGTGTCCTTCATCCTAGCAGGAGGGCCTGCTGACCTGAGCGGAGAGCTGAGGCGAGGTGACCAAATCTTATCGGTGAGTGAACCTCCTCAGGCAGATTTTATAGACACACACCTGTGTTGGAAAGCATTCTGTGTCATGAGGTGAAAATTAATAAAATAGCCTTTAATAATGCAAAATGCATGCTCTCTACATCAGATGCAAACATTCTGCTTACCTGTTACAATCTTTATACCAGAATTCACAAAAAGCCCAAGCTGATCAAAACAAAGGCTGATTAGCTTGGTTTCAACAAAATTCCCTCTACATTTAAAATGTCCGTCTCTTGCTAAACCTGTGTCCCTGCATATTAATAGAAAGTGTCATAGTCCCACTGGCCTGGATTCATTTTCAGGGCCAAGAAGCTGGTATTTATTTATTCCTGCAGTATTTCTCAATTACATAGGGAGGTGTAGTGTGTCTGTGGTAGTTAGTAGTAAGTCTATTTCGGGGTTTTAAAGGTGAGTAAACAATTCCCCCAATAATGAAAATTCCGTCATTATCTACTTAGTCCCGTGCCGATGGCATGTCTGATGAAGTTTTGTAGTCAACAACATTTCTGAAACTTCGCAGCAAAACAATGCACTGCAGTATCTGGGAGCTTGTTTTAACATGTAAAAAAACCCCACCTAAACAAAAATGTATACAGATTGTGCAGAATAATCCAAGTCTCCATAAGCCTTTAAATCCATAATTGATTTGAAAACAGAATACTTAAACCCTATATGCATAGTTGAGCGTGTGCACCTTGCTTATGCTTTTAGCTGGCAACTGCAGAGAAAATTCTGGCCTTGAAAAGGGTTTTGACTCTACAACATTGGGGTTTGAAAACTACGTCCGCTACATTGACAGAGAAAAAAAAAAAACGTTTCATGAAATGCTGAGTTTCACTGGAATGGAGCTGCTCTGTAGTCTGGTGGTACAGTGGCAGATACTTCTGTATCTGCTATCAGACAGCAGCAGGGTGAACAGACTGTGGCTGGGTGGGTGTTGTCTTTTTGTGTACCATTTGGGCTCTGTGCAGACATCTCTCTGATGTCACTGATGCTCTGTGGATGGTACCAGTGTTGTTCTGGTGGTTTTAATCACCCGCTGTAGAACCCTACTGTCCTGGGCCCTGATGAACCATGCCAGTTTGTGATGTTTCCAGCCAGGATGCTCTCTAATGCTCCTCTGTAAAAGTTGACCAGAATCTGGCTCTGAAATTTTGCCTCTTTAAGTTTCCGTATTTAGAAAAGACTTTTCTGTGCTTTTTTAACCAGGGTGGTGATGTGTGACGACTAAGATATGTTCTCAGTGATGGTAATTCCAGGGAGCTGTTCGCCTGCTCCACCTCAGCTCCACTGATGTAGACAGGGGTGTGTGTCTTTGCCTCCAGTTTTTTAAAATCAACAATCAGCTCACGATTGTGCTGACGTTGAGCGGTAGATTGTTATCTGTTCACCACTCTGTAAAATTGTTGATTTCCTCCTTATATGAACTCTCATTGTTGTTTATAATGCAGTAGATGGTGGTGGTGGTGTTGTCCTCATACTTCACTATGGAGTTCTCTATAGAGATGACTGGGAGTGCAGTGATGGGTGTACAGTGTGAACAGGAGGGGGCTAAGTACACAGCCCTGGGGCATTCAGGTGTTGCACATTATCTCCAAATAAATCAGTTTCTTTACAATTGTAGGTTTTAGGAACACATCCTGCATTGTTTACAACATTGTTTGTACAACTAATAACAAATTGAATGTATGTAGGATTGCTCACTGAGATGATGAACATCGTCTTCCAGTGGCTGGGAGGAAGTGATTGTTCTGCCTCAATATGGTTCCTTTTAACAGTTCGCCTCCCACACTATTGCCACAATGTGCAACAGATTAGACTGTCTCATTTCATTCTAGGGTTGTTGTTCTATATAACTACACATTGTTAAATCAACATTGAACTGTTCGCCTCAATTTGCAACCAGTCAGAACCTTTGTCTGCCTTGATGAAAGCAGGTAGTTAAGGTGCAGGGTCCTGGTTATGAAATCTAATAACTTCCCCTATCTCTCCCCACATGTTGACCTTGACATTGCTGCATCTATAAACAAACTATTTATATGTCAAATGTTGGCTCTATCTGCACTCACACCTGAGTGTCTTTGGTCTGTAGCCATTGCCACAGCTGAAGTACAGCACATGAACTGGTGTCAGACATAAACGTGTGAAACTGTGTAAATCCTCTTGACTAAAGCAACAGAAACTAAGCCACACTTGGATTTCCCTCTTTGAGATGCCCATTTCAATGTGGCTTAAATGGAGCCCACACTGACAAGTTAGTGTTAATGAGCTGCAATGTATCCTTGGTCGTCAAACTGACCTCTGTCGGTCTTTGGGGCAGTGTCCGGTCCCATTTTGTTGTTCATCTGTGTCCACTATCAAGCTGCTAAATACCTGACGCCTGTGATGACTCCCCCTGTGGTCCGAGTTCTTGGTCCAAACAAACTCTAGGACCACTGGCTCCACAGCTAACTGAGCCATGAGCTTATTACCATACGCTAGCTACATGCAAGTTAGCAAGAGGGCAGCAGTTGTTGTTTGTACTGGTTACCTGCCAACCCTTGGGTTTTTGGAGCTATCTTCAAATTCTGGCCATATTCTACAAATTAACACCTTTAAAGGATGTCATGCAATTGTACTGGTTCAGAATAAAGTATGGCTCATTTATGTTGCAGTTGTCCAATAAAACAGAAATGTCCACGATATATTCCTGTGATTGTTCCCTGTTCAGGTAAATGGCATTGACCTCCGAGGAGCAACACATGAACAAGCTGCAGCGGCACTGAAAGGAGCTGGACAGGTGGTCACCATCATTGCCCAGTACAGACCTGAAGGTGACTCCACACAAACATACACAGGACAATGCTTAGGCATGTCTCCTCTACCAACTGAGTGATATGGTTATAATCAGGCCAAGGCATGGCTCACCATGTGCTTCACTGCTAACTTTATTCACACATCACTGTCACAACACTTCCAGTATTCAATTCTGTTGAATGTTACATCCCACAGAATTCTCTTTTCAGATATGGTGAAATAAAGAGCTAATAAAATAAAGAAGACCACACTGTATTTGTTGGAAACAGCCCACATACCATATCTAGGACAAAGACAAGTAATATAGGAGCCTAAAAGAATATTTTGATGCCTACTTCCTATACTTTTAGGATTGCTGTCCCTATAAACCTTGCAGGAAAACTGTATTTTGAATGGTTTTACATTAAACATGTTCATTAATTAAAGTGTCAAACATATGAATTAGAGGCAGTGTTTTAAATACTTTATTGGTCTCTGAGGTGGCTCTGCCCCTGTGTTGTGACATCTTCATCAATATGTACCATAGCAGTGAAGTTGGGATCTATGCGGCACAAGAAAGATTGTTCCAGCATGCTTCAACTCGGAGACAGAAATCTCGTTCTTAAACTGGGAAACAATGCAAGGTCACTTTTCATTTCATGGTTTGACATTTTCAGATCCTAAGGATTCTTATGTCGTATCATCACACTGCACATGACTGAAAGCACTGAGGAACTCTAACATGGTTCTCTTTTGGATAAGATTTAAATTAAGTGGTCACTTCTTTTGTCAGGTTTCACCTTCTGAATAAGAGCTCCATGAGCCTCAGTGAGTGTCCTTTAATGGTTTCAGTTTTTCAGGAAGGTATGCACTGTGTTTTTTTTCAGTATTAGTAATAATCAGATATTTGGAAAAAGAAAAAAATATGTGCTTAAGTCTGTAACTGTAGGGGGTGGTAATGGGAAATAATGTTCTTTGAGTTTGTGGGTCTGATTAGTGATTGAGAAGTGTTACAGTATATAAACAGTTCTACATATTTTCTCTTTCTGTGCTATCTTTAAATAGACACAGTTATGTGCCATACATTAAAAATAGTCTTTGTTTTTTTTAAGGCCAAGGACAAATGGTGATTTGAAGTGTTCTTACTGACAGAAAGTTCTAAGTCTGAAAATAGTTCTGAGAGGGAAGTAACATATTATTCAACAAACAAAATTATATTTGTTTTAAACTGGCTTGTGTGTCGCTTTGTCCTTTAGCTTTAGCATGTATATTGTAATAAACCATGCAGGGCATGTTCATGCTAATTCACATGTACCAAAGACTGCCTGCCAACCATCTCTCAGTTAACATGTAGTGGATCAGACAGCTTTGACTGGTGACATGTCTCCTCTGATTAAGGTCAGCAGCAGCACTATCTACTCGAGGGCTGTAGAGACAGTGACTCATGGTCGGAGACCTCTCAATGTCTCAAAGGTGCCAAATTCTTAAAGCGTCCAAGCCCTGGGAGCTCTGGTGGGTGTTTGCATCAAAAGTTTCTATTTCAAGGAATCTTTCTCCTTTATCTAAAACCTAACATTGAAGAAGCTTTATCTGTTGAATCAAGGTTCCTTCATACATTTCTTGATTTAAGCTGAGAATATCAGTCATACCTGAGCCACAATCACTGGCAACAGCTGCCTCAAGAGAGAAGTATTGGTGTTAGATTGCCTTTGCTTCCAAAACATGACCTATTTTTTTAGGATCTTGAAAGCTTTTGCACATTTTATAGTCAGAAGCTCAGGCTGACTTTGCTCAGTCTCACAGTAGACTCTTTAGTAGTGCGGGAAAGATCAATAGGGGAGTGATATGACATGGCATCAATTTTTATCTGAAGCCCTTTGTAATCAAGAAGATGACAAAGAAATCTGTTTCATCGAATGTTCACACCTCACTCATCAAAATCATTGCCTTGTTCCTGTCTGAGGTGACATCTTAGTGCTGACTAACTGGACTCTTGAGCCCTCTAGGACTAACCACTACTTTCTCTTCTTACCCATCAGAACTTGCCCTATGCTCACCACAACGGGCCCACTCTCCTGCACCAGGTTTGTGCCATGTGCAACCTGTGGCTGCTCTGAGCTTTAGCATGATCAACTAGGGTTCCTCTAACTGAAGGGTCATTGAGTGAATGTGACCACAGACAGTCCATTCATACCTCTTCACCGAGCATTAAAGCACACTTATCCTTTCCGCTCCTAATCTGATTGACTCTTACTCCTCCACTGTACGTGCACTTTTGATACCCTCCTGACTTTACCTTTTGTTTCTGTGTTCCCAGGTCATGACCCTTCCAAAAGTGTCTTTTCTTTTTCCTCTTTGGAAATGTATTTAAAATGATGTGCTTTCCTTAAGATTGGTGTGATATTATCATCAGTACATGCCGAAACTTACACATGGTTACTCTTCTATCTCAACTCAATGTAATTACTTCAAAGTATTTATTTTGCATCTTTACATACCTGCGATTTGAGGAACAGTTCAACCAAAAATGAGAATTCCGTCATTATCTTGAATATAACCATATACCCTAACACTTTATTCAATTATGTTGAATTTCAATGGAGTGAAGTGATGTGATTTATTAATTAATACAAATTATGAGACGGTCTTGATCGGTGATAAAAGGCTTGCATTTAACCGAGTGCGACTGCTTTGGTTTTTCCAGATAGATGAAGTACAAAAATACATCAGAAATAAAGTAAAAATGTATACACACATATATACACATATATACACACATACATATATATATATATATATACATATATATATATATGTATGTGTGTATGTGTGTATATATGTGTATATATATGTGTGTGTATACATTTTTACTTTATTTCTGATGTATTTTTGTGTATACATATATACACATATATATATATATTTATATATATATATATACATATATACATATATATACATATATACATATATATACTAGGGCTGTCAAACGATTAATTTTTTTTAATCGCGATTAATCGCATTTTGTCCATAGTTAACTCGCGATTAATCGCAAATTAATCGCAATTTTTTTGGCACATTTTTTTCTGTTCTAAATGTACCTTGATGTATTTTTTAATGTTCTTAATACTTTTAACAACATAAGAAAGGGCAAATATGCTTGCATTATGAACATTTTTGGCGGGGGGGGGGGCTCTCTGCATCTGCCCTGTGTTTGGCTTGCAAGTGATATTTGAGACTCAATGTACTTCGATGGTAACTCATTTCATGTAGATAGTACATGCAGATAACTTTTGTCCTATCGACCGAACCATCTGGCAGTGTTTCGAAAGTAGTTTGCCGTTCATACCGTAAATGACCAAATAATATATGGGTTTCAATTATCCACAGGGTCCCTTTAAACGCCGGTGCAGATGTATATTTTGGTAAATAACCGCTGGTTCCAAATAAATGTCGGGTCTAATTTTTTATTTTTTAAAAAATGAAGGAAGAAGAGGTGTCCACTGACACTGCACGTTTGTCTTCTTCGCCTTTTTCACGCAGTGTGCTGCTTTCTGTCAGTCAGTATCACACTGATGATCGCCATGGCTCCGGTGCAGCAAAACAATAAAAAGTACCTCTTGAAATTCAAACTTTCTGTTAAAATATGCAGAGGAAAACTCGGGAGAAGCAGCCGCTAGACGTTTCTCTGTCGACCAGAAGAGAGTGAGAGAAACGGAGCTTGAGCGTCTGTCCGAGGAGGACATCAACAGGGCCAGGCTGCCTGCTGGAGGGAGGAAGAAGGCTAGCGAGGAGCCTGAGATAAACATGCGGGGATGAGTTATCAGCAAACGGGCACGCCACGAGAGAGTGTCCCGCAGAATGATCAGGAAGATGGAGAAACAAATGTCCGCCACCGTGAGTGACAGCAGAGATGAGGAGTTTGCAGCGAGTGCTGGTTGGCTGAATCGTTTCCTCCGCGCAACAACTTCACTTACAGGAGGATGCCAGAGAATTCACCGAGAAGCTGGAGAAGTTTGTAATGTTTTCATCCAGGATTATTGTGAGGAAGGAATTAAACGCCTGTCTCAAATTGCCTTTTGGTCTGTTAAGTGATTGAAACAACTAAACCCCCCGGCTATTATTTGGTATTTTACGGTAAGTCCTTTCTCCATTTCCTCATTTTCAGTCCACCTTGTTTTTCCCGAACCCCCAACCCAGCTGCATCTTCTTCTGATTCCCTTTCTGCCACCCTCTGGATCAAGACTACAGGTGCCACTGACGGCCGTAAATCTTTCAATGCGCGTTTTGTTTTTTGTTTTTTTATACCGAGCGTTAATCGCGCGTTAAAAAAATTAACGGCGTTAAGAGGATGTTGCGTTAACGCGTTATTAACTGTCAAAGTTAACGCGTTATTAACGCGTTAACTTTGACCGCCCTAATATATACATATACATATATATACATATATATATATATATATATATATATATATATATATATATATATATATGTATATATATACATATATATATACACATATATATATATATATACACATAAATATATATATACACATATATATACACACACCGCGGAACGTTTCTCACTGGAAGAGTTTCAGGGGTACCGATTATACTGGAGCATCAACTAACGTTCGTGACTTCAGACAACAACAATGAACGAAGAAGCAGATGAGACTGCTTTGGTTGGCCCCGTGGATGGGGAATTTTGTTTTCAAAAGTGGACGGATGGCAGCGTAGATAAGAGCATGCTATTGCTGCACTTTATGGCAAAAATTGCATTGATCGAGGCAGTGTTTAGCTCAGTGGGTAGAGCGCACGTCCCATGTGCCGAGGCTCTGCAGCGGACCCAGGTTCGACTCCCGGCCTGGGTCCGTTTGCTGCGTGTCACTTCCCCTCTCTCTCTCCCTGTTTCCTGTCATATCTTCAGCTGTTCTGTCAATAAAGCCATAAAAGGCCAAAAAAATATTAAAAAATTGCACTGGTCTGTTGGTCTTGAAAAAACAAAAACAATGTTTTGTTGCTTAAGCTTCTGTATTCAGTCATTATTCAATGGTATACTAAAATCCATGTGAAAAAAATTGCTTCTCACTGTTCTCAGGTCAAATATTTATATGCGATTAAAATGCGATTAATTTTGATGAATTAATTACAAAGCCTCTGATTAATTCGATTAATTTTTTTAATCGAGTCCCGGCCCTAATATATACATATATATACATATACATACATATATATATATATATACATATATACACAAATATATAATTTGTTTTCTCCGTCAAAAGAACAGTAGTAGTTCTAGTTACTTTATTTTGCAAAAGTCAATTTTGATTTCTCGGATATTGTCAGCTGATATGAAAAATGCTCTGAATATCGTAATTAATAATGATAATAATAATAATAATAATAATAATGGCTTTTTATCCACTCAGATTTGAACTTAATTTCATTTAAAAGGGAATTTAAAAAGCCTTAAATTTGACTTCCGGTGGCGCCATGTTGTAGACGGTAGCGGGGAAAGTAACTCTGAAGATAACCAATTAAGACTAGCTATTAAAACGGCAAAAACGGCAGAAAGATCGCAATTCGGGAAAATAAGTCAACAAACAAAGTTGGTGGAAAATATGGTAAAGATAGGGAAGCTTGGAGAGGAGGACGGGGCAAAGAAAAGTGAGACCGGGTCGGCGGAGGGAGTGAGCCCAGAGACGGAGCGGCGAGAGTCAGCTAGCAGCGAACATGACTCGGTCATATTAATGGAGCTGCGCAAACTAAGACAGGAGCATGCTGAAGCAGCAAGTGACAACAAGAGAGCCATGGCGAGACTCGAGACGAACATGAAGGAGCTGATGGAAAGAACAGCATCCCTGGAGCAAAGAGCGGGGCACATGGAAGAAAGAATTGGAAATACAGAGGACAGGGCGACACGGCTGGAGCGCTCCGCTGCTTTCCTACTCCAGCAAACGGCAAAACTATCTGTTAAGTGCGATGACTTGGAGTCAAGAATGAGACGCAACAATATACGGATTCACGGCATCCCAGAGGGCGCAGAGAAGAACGATACCATAGACTTCATAACGGGACTTATTAAGTCCAAAATCCAGATCGCAGACGACATGGAAATACGCATCGAGAGGGCGCATCGGTCACTGGTGGCTAAACCCAAGGACAGCGCGGCTCCACCGAGAGCGATCATTGTGCGCTTTTTGGATTACAAAGTTAAGGAATATGTGATACGCCAAGCATGGAAACAGAAGACTACATACGAGGGACAAACCATCTACTTTAATCAAGACTACACGACGGAGGTCCAGAAGAAGAGGAAACAGGTGAGGGACGTCATCAAAAAATTGAAGGAGAAAAACGTGAAGGCACAGTCCCCCTACCCAGCCCAGCTGAAAATGTTTTTGGACTCAGGGACAAAGACATTTGCCACACTAGCGGAAGCAGCGCCTATGTTAAAGGACATGGGGATTAATCTTGACGAAGACAGGATGGAGAGGCTGCAGAGAGCAATGACGCAGAGCAGCTGGACCACGGCGACAGGACGGAGAGGGAGGCGGAGATGGCCCCACATCACAGAAGAAGACGTACATGCCCTTATGGAGTAAATTCAACACCTCTACTGATACCGTAAGAACAAACAAACAAAAAAAATAAATAAATAATAAAAAAATAAAGAAAAAAAGAAAAAATAAAGAAAAAAGGTTAGGTGTTGTAATGAATAGGTAAGAAGAGGGATTCATCCTCATATCTGCCTTCACTACAAGGTCTGGTGAACATGAAAGAAAAGCTAGTTCAAGCACTAGTTGTTCAACTGACAGAAATATTGGTTTTATGAAGAGTGAATTTAAAACTTTGAGTTCTTAACAACCTTAGGTTGTGATTGCAGACAGTGCTTCTCCCCAGAGAGAAAACGCCACGACTCTCTGAAGATGGGACTTTTGGAAGACACACGTTCATGTTCAGGTTTTACAGTGTTCCTGGTTCTGATGGAGATGTACTGTTTTTGTTTTCTTTATTATGCAAGGTTTTATGCAGTTTCTTTCTTTTGTGTAAGGTGTAGAGCTTGTGGGTCTCATTGGATAATAATATGAATAAGCTTAATTTTGTGTCATACAATGTACATGGTTTAAATCATCCCATTAAGAGGAAAAAGATACTGAGTCAACTGAAAAAATTACAATGTTCAATAGCTTTACTTCAAGAGACTCATTTGACAGACACTGAACATAAGAAATTAAAAAGGGAATGGGTGAACCAGGTATTTTATGCCTCATATGGCAAAAGGAGAGGGGTAGCTATTTTAATTGGTAAAGGTACACCAATTAAGGTTGAAAAAGAGATCAAAGATACTACTGGACGATATGTAATGATTGTAGGATCTGTAGGAGACATGATTATCTCGATACTAAATGTATATGCCCCAAATGAGGAGAAAGAGACATTTTTTAAACACCTGGCTAAAATAATAACAAGTGAAGCAAAGGGGATGGTGCTGATGGGGGGAGATTTTAACGCAATACAAAATGGCAGATTAGACAGGTTTCCCCCAGATCAGGGACCAAGCACAAGAAAATCTACAGTGTTGAATAATATGACTAAAGAGCTCGGTCTTACTGATCCATGGAGGGATAACAATCCAAAGAGGAGAGACTATACATTTTATTCAAATCCGCATGGTAGCTATTCAAGGATAGATTTTTTTTTATGTATCACAACAACATATACACAAAGTATTGAAAAGTGGAATAGAAAATATTACTATAAGTGACCATGCACCTGTTACCCTGACCATAGATTTAGGTAATGAGCACCCTTTCAGATATTGGAGGATGAATGTATCCATTCTGTCGAGTGAAAGTGTAGTAAAAGAAATAAAGCAGAATTTAAAGGAGTATTATCAAATAAATGATAACGGTGAGGTAACCCCATCGATATTATGGGAAGCAGGGAAAGCAGTGATACGAGGGAAAATAATAGAAATATCATCTCGATTAAAGAAAGCTCGACTAAAAAAGCAAAATGAATTGGAGAATAAGATTAAAGAATTGGAGATGGAACATAAAAGAACGTCAGATGAATCCATATTTCGTGATTTAAAAACAACCAGAGAGAAGTTAGATGAGCTCTTAACATTTAAAGCAGAAGGATCTCTACGTTTTACAAGCCAGAGATACTACGAAATGGGTAATAGAGCTAGTCGCCTATTAGCATTCCAACTTAGAAAGGCCCAAACAAATAGAATAATATCAAAAATAAAACATCCCACATCTAAACATATGGCTGTAAAACCTAAAGAAATTGCAGAGGCCTTTGCGGAGTATTATAAGGGCTTGTATGATGACTCTGAATCTGACCACAATGATAAGGACACAAAAGCCTTTCTTGAAAAAATTAATTTAACAACTCTGTCAAGTGAAGAGGCATCTGAAATGACTCGCCCAGTTTCTACACAGGAAATAGTGGACACTATAAAAACTCTAAAAAATAATAAATCACCTGGGACTGATGGATTTCCAGGAGAGTTTTACAAAAGTTTTAGAGAGGAGATAACACCTGTGCTATGTAAAGTATTTAACTATACCCTAACATCTGGGGAGCCACCTAAGTCATGGTCAGAGGCCATCATATCAGTCTTGCATAAAGAAGGGAAAGATCCAACTCTGTGTGAAGGATATAGACCTGTAAGTCTACTCTGCAATGATTTGAAGATCCTTACAAGCATAATGGCAAAACGAATACAAAAATACATAACTAAACTAATCAAAATAGATCAAACAGGGTTCATTCCTGGTAGGCAGGGAGCAAACAACATTAGAAGAATATTAAACATTATTTCAAGTGCCAAATACAAATGCCAGACTTCTATGATGCTCAGTCTGGATGCCCAGAAGGCTTTCGACAGGGTGAAATGGAGCTTTTTGTACCAGGCTCTATCAGCTTTTGGATTTCCCCATAATTTTATAGAATGGGTAAAAATAATTTACAAAGACCCCAAATCACGGATCAGAATTAATGGATGTTGCTGAGACTTCTTCCTCCTCAAAAGAGGAGTCAGACAAGGGGATTGTTTGAGTCCACTGTTATTCGCTTTAAGTATTGAACCATTGGCCGAATCAATAAGACAAAACAATCAAATATTGGGAATAAGGGATGAAGGGGGGGTGGAACATAAAATATCATTGTTTGCAGATGATTTATTAATACTTTTAAATGACCCATCCCTTTCGATTTCAGCCCTTTTGGAAAGTCTGGGAGAATACGGAAAAATTTCAGGATATTTGACTAATGAAAGCAAATCGGTCGCTATGATGATCTCAGGTAAATGTCCAGCAGAGATAAAAGAAAAGGTGGGGTTTAAATGGACTGACAAAGGGTTTAGATATCTGGGTGTTATTATTACTCCTAATGTTTCACAGTTATATGATGCAAATTATGGAAAACTGATAAAGGAAATTAAAAAAGACTTGGATAGATGGACGATTTTACCCCTGACTCTCAGTGGGAGGGTAGAAACAATTAGAATGAATATCTTGCCAAGACTATTGTTCCTGTTTCAGTCACTTCCCGTTATGATTTCGGGCTCCACCTTTAAAATGCTGGACAAAAGAATGACAAAATTTCTATGGCAAAACAAAAAAGCAAGAATTAAATATAAGACACTTTTAGCCCCCCAAAATAAGGGAGGGCTAAATTTACCAAACCTAAGGAACTATTATTGGGCCGCTCAACTTAGAGCTCTTATATTATGGATAACTAAAGACAAAGATGCAATATGGGTGGAGATGGAGCAGAGGGCCTGTCCTACTATGTCTTTGGAGTCACTACCATTTGTAACCAGATCGATACAAAAGAAGCTTAAAATTAAAAATGAGCTAATTATAGAAACAATGAAAATATGGTCGACAATACAAAAGAAATTAAATATATCAAACTCGGTAAGCAAAGCGACAAAAATAGCCAAAAACCCAGACTTTGTACCATGTACTATGGATGTAGGATTTGAGAAATGGACTAACAAAGGGTTAATATATATGGCACAACTTTTTACAGGGCAAATTTTGAAATCATTTGAACAACTCAAGCAGGAATTTAATTTACCAAATAATGATTTTTATAAATATTTGCAATTGAGACATTACCTCCAGAAACGTAGTGAATCGGAAAAAATATTCAAAGAACCAACCAAAGTTGAAGAACTGCTCATGTCATTAACAGAGGAAGAGCCAAAAAAAGGGCTGATTTCAAAAATATATAAAGCACTACAATATGAATCTAATGACAATAATATGGATGTTAAAGAAAGATGGGAATTGGAAGCAAATGTAATAATAACGGATGATGAGTGGGAGGAATCGTTCAGGTCTGGGCATAAACTAACTAACAGTCCAACATGGAGGGAGTTTGATTGGAAAGTGAAGATGCGTTACTTTAACACCCCATCTGTTACCGCAAAATATAGTAAAACATCAGATTTATGTTGGAGGAACTGTGACATGGTGGGTGACTTCACTCATATATTTTGGGACTGCCCAAAGATCATAGACTTTTGGAAATGTGTGAAAATAGAAATAAAAAGAATTCTGGGTATTGATCTACATCTGGACTTAACCCTGTCTATAATTGGAATATTGCCCGAGGACTTGATAGACAGAGATAGTAGATACTTATTGAGAGTCCTGCTTTTGATAGCAAAGAAAATAATCACAATCAATTGGTTGAAGCCACATCCCCCCAACATAATGCAATGGACAGACAGAGTGAAAAAGGTTTTTATTATGGAAAAAACTACAGCAAGGCTACAACTGAAACTAGAAAGATTTGAGAGAAGATGGAAACCGATAATGCAAGCGATACCTGAGCTCTAAACACCTTTTTTTTTTTTTTTTTTTTTTTTTTTTATATACATAAATTGTATTTATTTTATTCACATATGTTGTGTTTTGGTTGTTTTATTATGTATTATTGTTTTTATTTAATTATTTATTTATTTTTCCAATTTTGCGTCAACACTTGTTTTGGTTTTGCAAGTACACTTATGTATTAGATATTGTATGTATATGACTAAAGTTAATAGAATATGGTTTGAGTGGATTTTAAACTGAGGCGAGTATGATTACTGTACTTCTTCATGTGTTTTACCTTGATGATAACAATAAAAAGTTCAAAAAAAAAAAAAAAGCCTTAAATTTAACTTGTTTATATATGATCCTGTTTAAGGAAGATTTGCAATTTTTCTTTTCGGTTCAGAGTTCATTCTGGAGCTTAGCTTTCAGTTAAAAGTGAAAAACGGCAAATACTCTACAATACCTGTTGGCTGCCTGGCCTTCAGCAGGTGTTTTATAGTCGTAGAGGTGTGTTTTGGAGAAAAGACGATACTTGGTGCTCTTTTACTGTTAACTGAAGAATTTCTTTGTGTAGACAAAATGTCTTATTTATATAAGAAGAATTTAGTTTCTTCTGGTTTTCCTGCGTGCGATCCATGTTTGGTTTGAGCACCCGAATGATCCTAGGAGCCATGTTGTCCGGGGCTTAATGCCCCTGGTAGGGTCTCCCAAGGCAAACAGGTCCTAGGTGACGGGTCAGACTAAGATCGGTTCACTCACCCCTGATGACAGAAAGAACAACGAGGACGTGCACGTCGCCCGGATCGGCGTCACCGGGGCCCCACTCTGGAGCCAGGCCTGGGGTTGGGCTCACCACTCGCGGGAGGGTTCAGAAGGGGCCGGTGCAGTGGGATATGGGTGGCAGTCGTGGGCGGGGGCCCCAGTGGCCCAATCCCCGGATGGTGACTCAAGCCATGGGGACATGGAATGTCACCTCGCTGGGGGGGAAAGAGCCTGAGCTGGTGCGGGAGGTCGAGCGGTACCGGCTAGAAATAGTCGGGCTCACCTCCACGCACAGTCTGGGCTCTGGAACCCAACTCCTTGAGAGAGGCTGGACTCTCTTCTACTCTGGAGTTGCCCGCGGTGAGAGGCGGCGAGCTGGTGTGGGCTTGCTTATAGCCCCCCAGCTCAGCCGCCATGTGTTGGAGTTCTCCCCGGTGAACGAGAGGGTCGTTTCCCTGCGCCTTCGGGTCAGGGATAGGACTCTCACCGTTGTCTCGGCTTATGGGCCGAACAGCGGTGCAGAGTACCCGGCCTTCTTGGAGTCCCTGGGAGGGGTACTGGAGAGTGCTCCAACCGGGGACTCCGTCGTTCTCCTGGGGGACTTCAACGCCCACGTGGGCAGTGACAGTGTTACCTGGAGGGGTGTGATTGGGAGGAACGGCCTCCCCGATCTGAACCCGAGTGGTGTTTTGTTACTGGACTTCTGTGCTAGTCACAGTTTGTCCATAACGAACACCATGTTCAAGCATAAGGGTGTCCATATGTGCACGTGGCACCAGGACACCCTAGGCCGGAGATCAATGATCGACTTTGTGGTCGTGTCATCTGACCTCCGGCCATATGGCTTGGACACTTGGGTGAAGAGAGGGGCTGAGCTGTCAACTGATCACCACCTGGTGGTGAGTTGGATCCGCTGGCGGCAGAGGAAGCCGGACAGACCTGGCAGACCCAAACGTATCGTGAGGGTCTGCTGGGAACGTCTGGCAGAACCCTCTGCCAGGGAGATCTTTAACTCCTACCTCCGGGAGAGCTTTGACCAGATCCCAAGGGAGGCTAGTGACATTGAGTCCGAATGGACCATGTTCTCCACTTCCATTGTTGACGCGGCTGTCCGGAGCTGTGGCCGTAAGGTCTCCGGTGCCTGTCGCGGCGGCAGTCCTCGAACCCGGTGGTGGACCCCGGAAGTAAGGGTTGCTGTCAAGCTGAAGAAGGAGTCCTACCGAGCCTGGCTGGCCCGGGGGACTCCTGAGGCAGCTGACGGGTACCGGCAGGCCAAGCATGCGGCAGCACAGGCAGTCTCGGAAGCAAAAACTCGGGTCTGAGAAGAGTTTGGGGAGGCCATGGAGGAGGACTACCGGTCGGCCTCGAAGAAATTCTGGCAAACCATCCGGCGCCTCAGGAGGGGGAAGCAGTCCTCCACCAACACTGTTTACAGTGGAGGTGGGCAGCTGTTGACCTCGACTGGGGATATCGTCGAGCGGTGGAAGGAATACTTCGAGGATCTCCTCAATCCCACTGACACGCCTTCCATAGAGGAAGCAGAGGCTGGGGACTCAGAGGTTGACCCATCCATCACCCAAGCCGAAGTCACTGAGATAGTTCGGAAGCTCCTCAGTGGCAAAGCACCGGGGGTGGATGAGATCCGCCCTGAGTACCTCAAGTCTCTGGATGTTGTGGGGCTGTCTTGGCTGACACGTCTCTGCAGCGTCGCGTGGCAGTCGGGGACAGTGCCTCTGGACTGGCAGACCGGGGTGGTGGTCCCCCTATTTAAAAAGGGGGACCGGAGGGTGTGTTCCAACTATCGGGGGATCACACTCCTCAGCCTCCCTGGGAAAGAATTCGGCAGATAGTCGAACCTCGGATTCAGGAGGAACAATGCGGTTTTCGTCCTGGCCGTGGAACACTGGACCAGCTTTATACCCTCCGCAGGGTGCTCGAGGGTTCATGGGAGTTTGCCCAACCAGTCCACATGTGTTTTGTCGACTTGGAGAAGGCATTCGACCGTGTCCCTCGTGGCATTCTGTGGGAGGTGCTCCAGGAGTACGGGGTCGGAGGCCCTCTGTTAAGGGCTGTACGGTCCCTGTACGACCGGAGCAGGAGCTTGGTTCGCATTGCCGGCAGTAAGTCAGACCTGTTCCCAGTGCATGTTGGACTCCGGCAGGGCTGCCCTTTGTCACCGGTTCTGTTCATTATTTTTATGGACAGAATTTCTAGGCGCAGCCACGGGCCGGAGGGGATCTGGTTCGGGAGCCACTGGATCTCATCTCTGCTTTTCGCGGATGATGTGGTCTTGTTGGCTCCTTTGAGCCAGGATCGGTGCAGCGGCCACAGTAATGCGGTCGTTGTATCGGTCTGTCGTGGTAAAGAGATTTACCAGTCAATCTACGTTCCGACCCTCACCTATGGCCATGAACTTTGGGTCATGACCGAAAGAATAAGATCCCGGATACAAGCGGCCGAAATGAGTTTCCTCCGCAGGGTGGCAGGGCGCTCCCTTAGAGATAGGGTGAAGAGCTCTGTCACCCGGGAGGAGCTCGGAGTAGAGCCGCTGCTCCTCCACATCGAGAGGAGCCAGCTGAGGTGGCTCGGGCATCTGTTTTGGATGCCCCCGGGACGCCTCCCTCGGGAGGTGTTCCTGGCATGTCCCGCTGGGAGGAGACCCCGGGGAAGACCCAGGACACGCTGGTGTGACTATGTCACTCAGCTGGCCTGGGAACGCCTTGGGATCCTCCCGGAAGAGCTGGAGGCAGTGTCCGGGGAGAGGGAAGTCTGGGTGTCCCTGCTCAGGCAGCTGCCCCCGCGACCCGGCCCCGGATAAGCAGACGATAATGGATGGATGGCATTTAGATGAGGCTTATTCAAGTTAGCTTATCTTCTTGCTTTATGAAGTTTGACAGCAAGTGGTCTGTTTTTGTTATTTTCAGGGGTGCAAACTATGAATTTATATCTATTTATACACTTATTGTGACAGCGTAGGCCTGTAAACATGGGAAACATCATGGAGTATATGTTTTCTTGTATTACACTGAGTCACACATACTGTACACTCTTGGAATGTGTGAAGCCAATAATCATCTTTTCCTCCCTTATGTGTCTCTTAGTTGTTGATTTGATACATCTCATTTTGTATGATCAGATATACATAAAGTAAAATGAAAGGAGTTGACATGTTAGAGTTGTCACATAGACTGATAAAGCATGCACCGGTTTAAAAACAGTTAACCTGTGTGGCACTTGTCCCCGCCCCTGCGCTGTTTAAGAGCATCCACAGGAGAGAGAGAGGTGGTTCCCTTTCTCTACTCTGTGTTGCATTTGGCACAGAGTTGGACTGTGTCTAGAGAACAGAGAGAAGGAGCACAAGGGGGACATGTAAAAAGAAAGAGATAACAGCAGTAGAAGAAAGAATATCAACCTGATGTGCAGAGAGGTATGTGAGACATATCGAATTGTCATGAAAAACAAAAGAGAGATAAGGTTAAATCCCATAATGTAGAAATTTCTTTTTTTCGGAAAAAATGTGATTGTGATTTTGCATTTTGATTTAGATGATTGTCTAATGACTGAGGGTATTTCCCCATTTTTAGTTACCTTGGTTCACATGTATCAGCTCAGCTTTTATTTCTTTAGTAGTCTAACTCATAGATGATGAAGTAGCACATCAGTATCAGAGGAAGAAGAAAGAGTTTAAAGGAAGTGCAGCAGTTGCCACTGGTCTCGAGTCATCTCAAAGATAAGCCAGTCATGCCTTAAGCAAGCTTTTTTTCCATCCATTCTGTAACTGTACTGCCTTGTCAACAGAGTGGTCGGTTTTCAAATCATGACATCCTCTTTTTTTTTGCCAGGAGCAATTCAGTTCATGGCTTCAGAAAACACAGACTGGATGTGTGTCATATGAAATGCACCATACAAACAAACTAAATAATACAAATCAAAATAATTGATGATGTAGGTTTGAGTTATTCGATACATACAGTCTAGGATTTATTGCTAGATGATTGTGGAGGTGCTGATATGCTGTCACTGGTGATCACACTTAGACTATGTGAAGCAGTGGCTTGAATTGGCTCAAATCTGCAGTCTGGAGTTTTGAGAAAAAAGTGGACATAATATTTAAATATATGTTTAAATGACAGAATATTTAAATGATACAGCTCCCAGGTCCCTCCTCCTTTATCTCTGCAGCGCTGCAGCCCTGCCTTCAAAGCTCCTCCCCACAGAGGAGCCTGCCGTGCAGGAGTAGGCTTTTAACCATGGTAACAGAGGAAGCCAGATAACCAAGAGTGCCTCATGCCGATCACTGTATATATCCCGAGTAACAGCCACTATCGCATCTATCACTATCACATCGCTGTAGACGAAGTTACCAGCTAATTATTACCTGGTGCAACCTTTTTTTCTCTGAGGCACAATTAGGATTATTTCTCTAAACCAATTCAACCACTTCAGAGCGTCCTGAACACAAACATTATCATAACTGCCCGGTCACTTGAAATACACTTTTGCTAACCAGTAGCCATGAACACAAAGCTAAACACCGGAGATAGCGTGCAAGCTAACAAGCTAGATTTAGCAACAAGCTACGTAGCTCGACTGCAACATCGTACGGCCATATGCACTATTGTGTGTATTACTGTAACCGCAGCCACCATAGCCTTGTGGTTAAAACACAGAATGAAACATATATCAAGCAGGGGTCTTTAACTGTCCAGCAGAAAAGCTGCTAACTCTGCGTCGCTCTTGAGTCCTTACAAATCCCACAGCTCCCTCCAACTCTGAAATGACGCTCCTATATTTATTCTTGTTTTCTCTCTGGCTCTGTCCAATTCTTTGTTTTTACACTGCTTTTCTTCGTCAGTCTACTTATTTCTTCTCTTTGACGTGGGCAATGGTGGGGCATTCTCCGGCTCTGTTGCTGTTGTCTGTTCTCCGCCATTGTTTACAGTGGGTAAGAGCAGGCACTGCGCCTGCGCAGGGAAGGGGCACTGCCGAATACGCACGTGAGGGAGGGGGCTGCCAGCAGCTATGCACGAGAGTGATTGACACTTCTCCCCTTGGCTCTGATTGGTTGTATTTAGCCTGGAGCGGTCGATCCTTGCAAATCAAATTACAGCCACTGGGTGGAGCCACGGACAGTGGATTTTTACACAACTTATTCTACTCTCAGATCATAATGACAATTTCAGCAAATATAACCAAAAAATTGTTACAGGCTACAGCTTTAAATTGTGTTAGTATAGCATCTGTGGAGTGATTTCGTGTCACCAGTATGGAAGCACATGGGGGACATTATTAAAGTGATAATGTAAATTTAAAAAGTAATTCTGCAATTGTATTTTCTACATATGTGTGCATTGTTTGAGTAAACATTTAAATGAAAATGCAAAACTTATATTATAATTATCATTTTATAAAGTCCCCTATGGGCTTCAATACACCATCGTAAGGAAGTATGTATTCCTATGGAAAAGTGGGAGGTTAAGTAGCTTTTTCATGGATGGCCAAATGAGGCTGTGTTTGAAGGTGGGACGTCAGGGATATTTAGGTTTGTTGGGAGTCCGATATGTGTGACTGTACAGTTATTTTTTCATTTTGACATACTGTATTAACACAATGGACCTAAATCACAAAAAAGCATAAAATCCAAGTAGGAAAAAGTTTTGTTTTTTTTTTAATGTGAAAACCAGTAAAAAAAAAAAAAAAAAAACATGTTAAGAATATGTTTAACGAACCATTTTTATTACTTATAATGTTAATTAATAATTACAAAGATAAATTGTTGTTTGCTAACTTTGTGCATACGTGTTTGAAATTTACAAAGTTATATGTAACTATTAACATTTAAATGCAGGCAATGCCTCAAGCTCAGGGCTCCCTCAGCTCCTGCCTGCCTGCTCCAGGTTCAGCCATCTCCTCATTGTTTTGAGTCATTGAATAAAAAAAACGACTCCACTACACACAAAAGACACTACACCAAACACTACATAACACACTAACTATACACTCCAAACACATTAAATGTCACAAATCTCTCAACTCTCAAAAATCGCTATCTGTCACTAGCCCTTTTTAGATAGAAAGGCGTAATATTCCTCCTTTTCCAAAGCTGCCTCTGAGGTAGGCGTAAACATGTGACGTGACACGAAGCTCGAAGTTGGGCTGTGAACAATGACGTCGAATTTGACTTCAAAATAAGAGCTTTACATTGCACCCCATTGGAGTTTAGAACTGGGTTCTTAGCGGGAGGCTTTTAGTGTGAAAGTAGCGACTGTTCTTAGCTTGCCGACAAAACAACAAGCTAACACAACCAAAAGGCTACAGAGACTGAGGAGACGCTAGCATCTCCTGGATCTCAGCGGCTGTCCAGTTGCTCATCTTGATGTCCGTGGATGAAATGATGGACTGACTGCTGTGATCAGCTGTTTCTTGGTTTTAAAACTCCCCGGCTGTGGGTCACACAACAGTGCAGGTCATTGACACCTCCGCCCACCTCACGCAGGGGCCGGCACATTGCCGCCTCTGATTTAGGTAGCAGACAAGGCGGAAATGAGTGTACCCTCCTAGGCGTAAAATCGGCGGACAAAAACAGACCCCCAATTTGCCAGCCTCTGTCTAAAACCGCGGACCGAGCCGCCAAAAGGACGGGCAAATTGGCGGCTTGGTGTCCTGTCTAAAAATGGCTACTGTCTCTAGCCCTTTTTAGATAGAAAAGGTGGCACATGTGCTCCAAGGTAAGGGCGGCAATGTGCCGGCCTGTCTTTCTAGAACGGAGGCATAATATTCCTCCTTTTCCAAAAGCCGCCTCTGAGGTAGGCGTAAACATGTGACGTGAAGCTCGAAGTTGGGCTGTGAACAATGACACCGAATTTGACTTCAAAATAAGAGCTTTACATTGCACCCCATTGGAGTTTAGAACTGGGTTCTTAGCGGAGGGCTTTTAATTTGAAAGTAGCGACCGTTCTTAGCTTGCTGACACAACAACAAGCTAACACAACCAAACAGCTACAGAGACCGAGGAGATGCTAGCATCTCCTGTATTTCAGCGGCTGTCCAGTTGCTCATCTTAATGTCCGCGGATGAAATGATGGACTGACTGCTGTGATCAGCTGTTTCTTGGTTTTAAAACTCCCCGGCTGTGGGTCGCACAACAGTGCAGGTCATTAGGTGCGTTCAAGTTGAACACATATACATACATACATACATACATACATATATATATATATATATATATATATATATATATATATATATATACATATATATATAGATATACACATATATATATATATATATATATATATATATATATATATATATATATGAAATACATTTTTCACTGTAAATTTACAGTAAATTACTGGCTACTAGTTGCATTACTTTCACAGTAATTTTACAGTAATTTATTGTGAATATTTCACAGTAATGTACTGTACATGTTTCACAATAATGTACTGTAAATATTTCACAGTAAAATACAATGCATCTACAGCTGTATACTGTAACTTCACAGTTGCCATGCCCATGGAATTACTGTGATATAGCAGTATGTAGCTGTGGAATTACAGTATCTTGCTGTATGTAAATTACAGCAATTGCCTGTATTTTTACATTTTTATTGTAAAAGTAATGCAACCAGTAGCCAGTAATTTACTGTAAATTTACAACTTAGATAATACTGTAACATATTGCAAATTTGACTTGTTACCTGTGATTTTACCACACAAACATGCTTTGGATTTGCTAAATTAAAAGTCAAAACAAGAACAAAGAAAACAAAGACAATACTCATTTTAATGTTTTAATAATTATAAAACTATCAAATTCAACAATTTACTAGAGCTGTCTCTGAACATAAACATGAACATGAATTTTCATTTTTAAACAGCAGATTCAGCTATTAAGTGCTGATATACCATGATAAACCATCCTCTGTGGTAACACAACAAATTACTGCAAAACTTGAATCGCGCTGCATTGTGGGACCAAGAGGAGACCACAGGTGGATAGGATACCGTTCTCTTTATACATCCATGGTGGATAATGTTACTACCCGACACATACGATAGAAGAGCTCAAAGGTAAGGTTAACATCATTACATATTAGACAGCTTGTCACAACTTATATTAGTTGTGTGAGTTAATGTTAGTAAATGAACGATCTTTGGATCAAGGTAACGTCACTTTATGCTCCACTTTTTTGGCTGTTAAGTCATTTCAGATTTGCCTCACAGAGAAGTAACTTATATCTTTGGAAAGCTGAAATCATGTGTTTTCGTCTATTCGTCTCCACATGTCGTTAGGAGGCATAGTGTGTGAGCTATTTGACCGAGAATACGCGGTGTCTTCGCCTCGAATTCGCTAAAGTCAAAGCTAAAGTAAGCTAACGTTAGCCTCCAGCTGCAGCAATTAAGTCATTACAAAGCCGTTTTTCTCCTCGAAGCTTTGCCTCACAGAGAGGTAAGTTATAGCTTTGGAAAGCTCAAAACACGTGCTTTCATTTGGTGGTCATATCGATGGGAGGGATATGCATGAGTATTTGATTGACTACTAATCTCTTCCAGCTTAAAGTATATGATCTGTCACTAATTGCTCTCCATTCTTTTTCAGAGGCAGTTTAAACAAGGACAGTGATCCCTGGAGCAGGCTGTTGAGGTAAAAATAGCACATACAACTGTGTAAATAATCTGAGAAAATCAAGTGGTTTTCTTTTTTATATTGTACTTTGA